>NC_092265.1:12435633-12525633 GCF_036320965.1 Panulirus ornatus | reverse complement strand
AGGCCGACGAACACAAGTGACTGTATATCGAGGACAATGTGTGTGTGTGTGTGTGTGTGTGTTGGTGGGTGGGTGGTTGGGTATTTAGATATTCGCCTGGTCATGCCTGGTACCCGCGATTTCTTGTTATTGTAAGTACTCTCTCTTGGAAATCCATCATTGGCACTGGTTGGATATATAACTATAAGACTATAGGTTCTTTAGGTAAATGCATGTTGTGTATGCTTTATATACGTCCCCAGAAAACTTAATAATCACACACTTTAAAAATGTCATATTAAAGAGTAGAGAAATTCATTAAACCCTTAACATCTTTCACTGGGGAACATATTGGCAGAACAATATAACATCTTGCTTGATATGGCAGAGGATTATTATATTCTGTTATGTTCCTGACCTTGGACTGCGGGTTTTTGCTGTTGAGGTACGCATGTGCGGAAGTTGATCTGAAAAGTCCGAGGTGTTTGAGTCATACACTACTGTATGACACTGAACTTTATTAGTATGGCGTGCAAGTGAGTTCAACAAGGGATTACCCACAGGCTTTTCCTTGCCTTAGCAATATTATGCACCGTTTTCTTTAGAGAGGATTATCTGCTAAATTAGTCTGATGGTTGACGTGGCCTGACAGTTGATAGGCACAAGACGTGGGGCCCCACAATTACAAAACTCAATGTGCAAGTTGGTAATTTCACTATAAATCCGATGATAAAGCCTAGGTTTTTCCCGCGTTCTCTTTCTTTATGCCGTGCCGTCTAATCGACCTGCGAAGCTTGAAGCACTTGACCAACATGTTCAAAGTCGCCAATGCTAGTTTTCATATCCCATCGTTGGTCATCCACATTGACAAGATATATATAAAAGGTTAACTTCCTGTTAACCAGTACAAGAAAAGAGTAGACTTCAAAGACTGAGCCAATGGCCTTATTCTAGGTCTCTTATACATAGGAAAAAAGAAGTTTTAATTTGGTCAAGACACTTGACATGAAGGGACTCTATAGTTATATGTTCGATCCCTCCGCTGGCCAACATCTTTAGTTGACGTGGGCGGTGCACTGCTGTCAGGAAGGGTCCTTGTGTCCCGGGGACGCGTTGCTGCTCTGTACAATGAGACCTGATCAGTAAATACAGTCTTAGTATTTCAGCAGGTTGTGTACCTCAAATTATAACGTCTGCGACTTGATGTCGATAGAAAGTGTTATTTTAAGCCTTCCTTACCCATCCTTCCCTTGTTTGTAACGTTTTAGACTTACCTCTTTATGTGCTGTTACAACTGCAAATGTTTAAAGTTATATAGTCTTAAACTGAAGATAAATGTGCATTTTTTGTAACCCGAATTTCAGTAGTGTTAATAGTATATTTATTAAAGATTAGAATGTGAATGTATAGTACAAAGATCCCCTTCGAAAACTTCTTTATTATATCCAAAACTGAACAATACAAGATTTTACAAATGTTTTTGAGTTGTGCGTGAAGTTCGAGTGACTGGGGAGATGCTGCCACATAGTCTACTGCTACCGCTCGATAAACGTAATCTTAATCCATAGTTGGCTCATCATGATTCACCTTACAGGAAGCACCTGAAGTAAAGTCAATAAAGTCTAGTGTTTATAGTCTGTGACACCACATTCTACATGACCGATATTTAGATGTCATTTGGTCACCAGAGGTGCAGCCGATATGATTTGTCTGTGTTTCTTAATGTGTTTGCTCTTTTTTTTTTCTTCTCCCTTCGCTATTTTTGCTAACCATCTTACATGGCTGTTCAGTTGTCTGTTTGTTAGCTTTTCTACGTTCTTCCCTCCTGGTTTATCGTGTCTGTGACAGCAGACCAGTGTGTGTGTGTGTGTGGGGCTGGCCACCGACTCGTCTACGTGTTCAGTTACATTATAGAGCTCCAGTGGTACCCGTCCCCGCCGTCAGGGGTAAACACACCTATGGTCTCCGTTTCTTGTGTTATTCTAGCAGTGTTGACATAAGCCATCTTTCCTCACTCGAGGAAGTTATGGAGGAGGATCTTGATGTTCCTGAGCTTCAGTTCCATCTGTGGGTAGCCGGCCTCAAGCTGCGTCACGACGCCGGTGTAGGCATGGGCGCGTGTCACCAGCCTCGCCTTCAGGGCATATTGGGCTTCCTCTCCCGCGGCCGCCAAGGTCTTGTAGCGTCCGTCCCGCAGCGCTGTCAGGTGCCGTAGCCTGGCCCGGCACTCCTGTAGGCGTAGCTGCTCCTGAAGCAGAAGACCAGGGCTTGTGATGAGGGGTCAACTGTGAGGTATGTCTGAAGCAGACCAGGACATGATAGTGTGAGGCTGTGTGACACAAGCCAGGTCGTGTGAGGCTGTTTGCAGGTCAGGATAGTGTGAGAGTATGTGACGCAGGCCAGGAGAGTGTGAGGGTGTGACACAAACCAGGTAGTATAAGGATGCGTGACGCAGGCCAGGATAGTGTGGGGGTGTGACACAAGCCACGTAGTATGAGGGTGTGTGTGACGAAGGCCAGGATAGTGTGAGGGTGTGACACAAGCCAAGTAGTGTGACACAGTGTAACGCAGGCCAGGATGGTGTGAGGGTGTGCAACACAGGCCAGGATAGTGTGAGCGTGTGTGACACAGGTCAGGAAACTCAGATGATGCGAGTAGGTACTGGCCAGGGGTCATTACTTCAGTGAGGCTAGTGTTTGTGTATGAGAGAGAGAGAGAGAGAGAGAGAGAGAGAGAGAGAGAGAGAGAGAGAGAGAGAGAGAGAGAGAGAGGCGGAGAGGTCCTTAAGATGGTTTAAGGAGCGGCAAGGAGGTAACAGCCAGCCAACACCTCCAGCCACCTACCGCCACAGTTGGCTTACCACACCACCACTCATCATCATTCACTACAATAAACCACTCCCATTGTTCAACTCTTAATCATCACTTAATCATCAATTCCGTCCACGTCACACCACTCATCAGCAGTCACCACTTCTCACCAGCAATTAGCATGACGCACCACCACTCCCATCACCACCTACCACTACTCGTTATCCGTATACCGAATCGTAACCCACAACGTCTTTCTGCCACTCGCAGTCAATCCATTACTCACTATCACTACGGATCTTCACTCTACGTCACTCGCTGTCATTTACCACGTCATCACAACCATCACCCTACTACGTACTTAGTACCACCACCACCACTTATTATAACAACCACTACTGCCACTCCCCACTATGTTTCGCTACTGCCACTGACCGACATGACTCACCACCATCACAGCTCAACACCACCGTGACTCACCACCATCACAGCTCAACACCACCGTGACTCACCACCGTCACAGCTCAACACCACCGTGACTCACCACCATCACAGCTCAACACCACCGTGACTCACCACCATCACAGCTCAACACCACCGTGACTCACCACCATCACAGCTCAACACCACCGTGACTCACCACCATCACAGCTCAACACCACCGTGACTCACCACCATCACAGCTCAACACCACCGTGACTCACAACCATCACTCACCACCACTACAACCATCTCCATACACTAGAAACTCGAATGTAGATTTCCATTCCGCCACACGTGTCTGTATAAAACATTTATATTTTTGTGGGGAGGAGAGGAAGAGAGAGAGGCAGACCCACCTCCTGTTTCTTGACCAGTTTCTCCTCCAGGTGGGTTGCTGCCTCCTGCAGAAGACGAACATTCTGGGCGTATACTCTCTCCTTGCGGTGTGCCTCCTCCTCAAGGCGAGTGCGCTCCCTTTTCGCTGCCTCCGTGGCCTCCTGCACCTCCCCAAGCCTCTGCATGTGTTAGACCTGAATTACCCTTCTTAACTGAACATTCCTGACACAATACGCCAGACTTATTTGGTCTGCAACACGTTCTAATAAGAAATAGAGAAAAAAGACATTTTGGGTGCACTCTCTGACACGTCAAATTTGAGAAAATTCAGGGTCCATATACAAGTAATCTTTGTAACATATAATTGCACAGACTTGGAGATTACCTCCACACCATATATACACGTGTTACAGCTCATGAATCTTTACCCCATGAACTACAAGCACTAAAAGCATCACAAAAAGAATAATGAGCGATGTTGACTTCGAAGCAGCACCGAAGAAGCACATTACGTACTGATACACTTTAAACTGTTATCGAATGATTCCATTCAAGGTGCTATCAGTACCCCTGTCCGTCCATGCCCTTCCCCCTCACCACAACATATCTAAAACTCTTTCAATGCAGTGAAGGGAAGGCCTGGTATCATATCACGAGCCTTGATAAACAATGCTTCCATTACCGCGGTACAGCGATACATAGAAATAACAGTAGGTCTGTGTAGAGTATAGATTTATCATTCCTCGTAATTGCAGGCAATGTTATCATTCCGTTTTTCACAAGATACTTCAATGTAACTTGTCTGTTGTCTTGACCTGACGGTCTCTTAAGTGTGATGGTCTCTTGACTGCTACTTTAGGATGTGTGGCTCCACACTGTCCTTTGCGATTATAGCTGACATGATTATAGTTCTTTAAATGCCGAATCTCCTGTTACTAAATTAGAAAAAAATATATAGTATGACTCAGTTTATAACCGGAACACCAGCAGATAGCGTTAAGGTTGGGTTTTTCAGGGCAAACAAACATTGACGTAAACTCATGCGTTTTGTCGAAGAATATTCTGATAGGCTAGTGATGCAGTTTTAGGTAATATTCCATTGCACTTACCATCATCTGTGTTTCCAAGTTATCCTACACAGTATGATGGCTCTTAAGAGGATCGGTTTTCTTTACAACAGGTACTTAGATGATTTTGGTATTATGTAGGACAAGTCCGATTTCTGTAGATCCCAGTGAAACATAGCAAGACTCACTTTCTTGTTCTTGGTGATCTTCCTCTTGAGGATATCTTCATGCATGAGTCTGGTGGCCCTGGAGGAGTTAGGGTCGCGGCGCAGCTTCTCAACGGTGGCCCGTGTCCGGGTCTTGAGGGCACCCTCCACACTCACACTTTGCTCCAACTGACCAGATAACTCCTTCTGAGTTGTTTCCAGGGCGCGCCAGCGAGCCTACACAACAAGCAATGCATGCACCGTGTTATTAGATCCTCCCTTTCAGTAATCTTGGTAAAAAAAATGTAAATCTCATTTCCTTTGATATGGTATTTTCCACATACATTCACAATGGCGAAAGGTGCCAAACTGACAGCAACAGACTGCCATAAACTAGTTAAGTTCATGAGGGAAAAGGTCTTCGGGTAAAATGCTTAACTGTACCAGTCACTGTATGAAGTAAGATGTGCAAAAGTAAGAAGAAGGCCATTCCTAAAACAAAGAATTCGGCGATGACTGCCACAGTTAAGTTCCGACACGATGGACAGAGAACTCCTTACAAAACACCGCAACAATACTCCCTGCTCAATATAGCCTGAGTGGGTTTACGTCACCTGCATACGGTTGATCTCCGTCCTCATGGCGTGAAGATCGCCCTCGGCTCCGGTTTCCTTCTTGAGTGCGTCCTTAGCGTCCCTCAGCTGCACCAGGTTCCTTTCCCACTCACCTCGCTCCTTCGTCGCTTGCAGCAAGTCCTCCTCCATCTGCTCCTTCTTCTTTCTCAGTAGCTCTATCTCGCTCCCTTTCTTCCCCACCTCTTGTTCTAGTTCCTGAGGAAGCAAGGAATACTTTCAGTATGCTGGGGGGAAAAAAAGCGTCATCTGGGGATCCGCTAGCTTGGACCTCTCATACATAGGGTCAGGATCCACGAGGTAGCATGGTGGAGCTTCCTTGTTGAAGCAGATTTATCATCATTTTCGATGCTCTCTGCATTCGCTCACGATGACCTCGCTTCCTAAGACCTGATACATTTATATTGGATGTATGATGACGAGATGAAGGAAGTGCCAGAAAATAACGTGACCAGGTAAAACGCTGTCATGATCAAGTCGTGCGTGTTTACGTAAAGATTCCTCGGGACTAAGCATGGCACGGGCTATTGTCAATGACAGCCCGTCCTCGGGGCGCCACTACAGGCTGGGTGTGTGTACTGGGGATATCTTTACTAACACGGGGCGACCCATGTAGTGTAGGTGGATGTGTGTGTGTGTGTGTGTGTTGTAAGATGTGTGATGAAATCTTAAATCTTGAATTACGAACCAAAAATAGTTTATATATATATATATATATATATATATATATATATATATATATATATATATATATATATATATATATATATATATTGGAAAGGATCACAATTTTGTGAGTGATCAAGACATTCCTACGAGTCCACGGGGAAAAATAAACATACTTGTGTTTCATTTTTCCCCGCGGACTCATAGGAATATATATATATATATATATATATATATATATATATATATATATATATATATATATATATATATATATATATGCATCGATCACAGGCTCTATTCTGAATCATGTCAGACTGTTTATCGCACACAGTTGGGTAAGACGTTAATTTTATTGTGTTCACCCACCTTGGTCATATAGCTAAACCATAATGCTCCGGCGATACCTTTGTATTCATGGTGTTAACCAGGAGAGTTAAGAGGAAATACTGCACGAACTGAGGGTGAGATCATTCGTCTCACTCGATGAGGAGCTATAAACACACTCAAGGGATTATGTTATGTAAAGTTATCTTATCATAGACGAAAAACGTACCATAAAGAGACGTTACATGTACACTGTTATCAAACGGAAATATTCATCGTGAATAGCTCTGAATGAGCTAGGATATTGTATACATGAAATTTGGTCATTCTTAGAAGAAAAAAAAAAGACGACCAAAACACAGGATGAAAACTGCAAGCAGATGTAACGTCAGTTGTAAACAAACCAAAGGATGGGATGGGTGGCCTTAGAAATAAAAGTGCTTTTAAAATTTAGCCATATATCTTTACCTTCCACCTGCTTCTTGATTGTAGCACCAGTGTGCCTAAATGAGCGTGCGATCATGACAGTCTATCTTTATTATTAGATTTTTTTCTTATCAGGAAAGGATGTATGTACATATAGATGGCAGAGGACAAGAAAAGTTGTATGCGTCAATGACTTGTTCATGTGTTTATAAGATTGCAGCACGGGGATGTAAAGAATGGTTGCATTTAATGTTCAGGTGTTCTGTGGCGTTCATAGGTAGTATAGCTATACAGTGGACTGGCACTCACGAACATGTGACTTCCATGAATCGAAGACTGGAGAAGATATTGCAGGGATGTACTCAGAATGCAATTTCTGATTCCATGGCAACTCTATCACTTTTTTGTTTGCATACTTTCCGACATGTCGTTCCTACTGATATGCACATACATGTATACTCTGTTAGGCCACTGTTGATGACGGGCACACACACCCATGTGGAGAGAACATGGAAAGAGCACCTGTAGGGTGGCCATGAGGTTGGTCTGGGAGGCATCCGACTCGCGCGACGTTGCTTCCCTCTGCTGCTTCTCTTGGTGGATCCGGGCGTCGAGCGTGGCCACGGCCCCGTGCAGCCGCTCTTGCCGTCGCTGAGTCTCCTTCAGGGCTCCTCGCTTACGCTCCACCTCGCTCTCCAGCCGCGTCTGACGTCCCCGCATCACGCTCAACTCTGGTCATATGACATCAGGGAAACAGGTCCATGTTTAAGAGACATTGCAGCAGTTTTTTTTCCCATCACAAAATAGCAGGGTCTTGGAGGCACTAAATGCAATGAAACGGTGACATCTGCTTAGGCGAAGAAAAATGGATGCATATCAAAATCAAAAGAAACAAAAGTTACAGATAACGGGAAACCATGTCAAGACTGAGGAAGAAGTCATAAATGAATAGAAAGCTACACCGTATTATCAGTATAATTACTTCATATGTATGTAGCCATTACGTCCGGAAACATGCCATGAATTAAAGCTGCACAGTGGCTCACCACTGCAGTAAGAACTACTTAAATAAACGACTCAGCCATCTGGTCGTTGGCTGGCAAGAGAGTTAGGTACTTTGGGCTCTTACTGATACAACAAATATGTGAACAAGGCAGCAGTGTTTGTTGATATTTATCAATACCCTGATTCTGTAGTTATGGGATATGATCAGATTCAGGCAACTGCACGCCACAGATATTCCTGGGCAAAGTTAACCAACTACAGTGATACCGCGGGACACACAAACGGTTGGTTCCCTCAGATAACAACAGTAGGTGGAGGAATGCGAGCGACGCACCTTGCTGTAGCCTTGTTGTTTTCTGCACGAGATCGTCCCTGGCCTTCCTGGCATCCAGCAAGTGGCGCTGCACGGTGAGGGCCTCCTCCTCCAGCGCCCTCTTCTCTGTTTCTTGGTCCTGGAGCAGTAGTCTCAAACGGCGCTCCTCCCGCTCTACGGGAGGAACCTCACTCCCCTGAAATGGCAATCGAACCATTGTTATACAATGGTTATACAGTAGCTGTAAATGAACGACAGATTTTTTTTTTTTAACGCTCTTCTTGGGAATAGGCACGGTGATCATGAGGTGGAGTTTTATGACTCGTATGACCCTTTTTGTGAGGCGCATGACATGTTATCATAAATGGGTTGAGGTACAACTCATTCTATACATTCTAAAGATAGTTTATATAGTTTATATCTGTCTACCAAGATAATACTGTAAACTTACCCCGGCGATCAGCACGGCCTTGGCCAACTCCTTGTTGAGTCGGTCCACAGCGCATTGGTTGGCGCTGATCTTCTCCTGTCCCTTCCTCAGGTCGCGCTCGTACCTGGCGCACAAGAACAAATCGTCTACATGTTCAGATGCTTTCTAATTCTCTTTCATGAAATTCTCTCGCGGAGGAGAGAGTAAGGATGGATGAAGGTTTAGGACAACACTATGAAAATGAAGGTTGATAAAAACGGACGAACACCTACTCCTGAAAAGGCAAATCTTGTGAAGATAATGAAAAAATCGGTTCTTTATGATCCACTTCTTAAGGAATTAATCATGTCCGTAGAATTACTTTCCACGGGAGGTCATATGATAAAGCGGAGAATATTTTAAAGATATACAAAGTCAACTTCACACTTACAGTTATGAAGCGACAACGTATGTTTAACACCTAAGAAAAGTTCATTATTTTTACGAACTCTCAAAATACAGGCTACCATTTTTACATATACATGGCAATATCATTTTTTTCATTCTATAGATTTTTCATGTAATCCAGTTTTTCGAAAGCCTTGTATACAAAACGAATGGGTAAGTATGGTTCATTGTTTATCACTTGTGTCTGCTACTCTGGAGGAAGCTTGGCAAACGAAGGTCAGGAATTTCAAATAAGAACAAAAAGGACTATACGGAAAATAAGCTCGCTTGCCTTTGTAATCGAGAAAATTATTTTATTTTCTGCTACCGATATTTTCCTTAATAACACCAATTGTTTTGTTTTTTCAAGAGTGGTAAAATTTGTAATAGAATAATAATATTAACTTACAATTCAATGACCCAGTTTTGTGTACAACTTTCAGATACAGTACTACGTCCGTAATACAGTTAAACACAAAACTCTTAATATTTTAGATGACTCTAAACTAGTGAGTTTAGTTTCACTAACATCTGGTGACGTACGAGGCCACGTCGACATACACCTGAAGACTTACCTGGCTACGTCGGCGAGCAGCTGGTCGAGGAGGGTGGCAAGAGAGTCCCTGGAGGCTGCTTGCGTCATGACGGCTGCTCGACAGTCGGAGGCTTTGAGGGCGGCGTCTGCTGCACACCGCTCCCGTTCCACCATCTGGTCCTCCTGCACCAACACAGGTCACGACAACGTAACACACATCTGATATTGATGGTAGCTTGTGAGCTACAGTATGAAGTTGTCAGATTCATGAGAAGTCCTACACTTTTTTTTTTTTTTCATGCAATACGTAACTTGCCGCATCTCTAAATTCTTTCAGGAGCCCCACGTGAAACATGCTTTGATGAATGTCATGAGAATGCGAGTAATCATGCAAGGGAGAGGAGCTGACGGTACGTGAATGGCATGGTGATTGAGAGGACTTAGTGTTGTGTGCGAGAGGTCCGCATGATGGAATACTGATGCTAACTTCATTGTGTTGAGCGTATATGCGGATTTTCTCCCCAGTAAAGTGGAAAGTAACAATAATCGTCTTGAAAACGGTGTTCACTTTAGTACATTGTGCAAAGAATTGAGCTATGAGATCGTATATACTAAATCCGCTCTCTATATGAGGAAGCGCTGTTGAAAACAGTAGAGTTAGCATGAATGCATGAACAGTAGAACTTAGCATTTGATAGTAGGCTACGGTTTCGACGCTTGTCTACACAGGGTGATGCTAAGGTGTGTAACAATTGTTATATGCCAGTTCCAATCGGATGAATGATATCGTTTTCCTTGTTTGGCCTTATCATGAGAGGTATGCCTTCAGTATCGAGTGGGTATGACAACCAGATTGTGTGTACATAGAGGCCACCGAGATATATTTCACAGTTCCATGGTTTCTTGATCCCGAGACACTGGGTACCACGCAGCGTGATGACGTGAATAGGAAGTTTCTAAATATTGTATAAGAAAAGATAACCGTGTGAATGTGACAGAATGCCACTATGAATAACCGATTAAAACAAGCGTAAGGCAGTATCGGCGGAAGCAGGGACCGCACTCACCAGCTTGCGGCACTCCGCCCTGGTCTCGTTGACGCGCTTCCGCAGTTTCTGAGCCGCCCGGGAAGCGGCTGTGTGCTCGCTCAGCTTGTCCACGGCGAGGTCCTCCAGCCGGCGGTTGCGTTCCGTGGCCGTTTGTAAACGCCCGTATAGACGTTCCAACGCCTGCGTCATCTCCTTCGCCTCCTACAACAGACATGAAGAGCTTTTAACTCTGGAGACAGAAGTTCAAAATATCTTTCTGATATTTTTACATACTGTTTTCTGCTCTTCTCTTTTACCACATACTAGACATACCAACTGATCTGTTTGTTTTCATGGGAATCCTACCTTCCATATGATGCTGACCTTTCCTTATGCTTGGTCAGAAGTTGACCTTATATTGTGTTTGGTCTGGTGCTGACCTTATGTTTGGTATGGTGCAGACCTTGCCCTTTATTTGGTGTGGTGCTAATCTTACCTTATGTTTAGTCTGGTGCTTACCTTCATTTGGTGTGATGCTGACCTTACCTTGTTTGGTCTGATGCTGGCCTTACCCTTGATTTTGCCTGGTGCTGACCTTGCCTTATGTTTGGTCTGGTGCTGGGCTTACCCTGTGTTTGCTCTGGTACTGACCTTGCCTTTTACATGATGTGGTGCTAGCCTTATCTTTAGTATAGTGCTGGCCTTACCTCATGTTTTGCCTGGTGCTGACCTTACCTTATGATTGGTCTGGTGCTGACCTTACCTTATGTTTTGCCTGGTGCTGACCTTACCTTATGATTGGTCTGGTATTGACCTTACCTTATGTTTGATCTGGTGCTGACCTTATGATTGGTCTGGTGCTAGCCTTACTTAATATTTAGCCTGGTGCTAACCTTACCTTCTGCTTTGCCTGACAGCGAATTTCCAGCTTGTCCACGACAGCAATGAGATCCTCGTGCCTTTCCGCCAGCTGTTGGGTCTCCTCGCGCGTCCCTGCCAGACGTTCCCTTTGTTTCGTGACGTCACGCTCCAGTGTTAACAACCTGAAGGGAAACAGATCCTTTTCGTGGTTGCTGACTACAACCACACATGGTGAAACAAAGAGTTTATTGCTATGGGTTGGGTCTGCCTTTGAATAAGTATTTCGAAATCTGATAGTATATTAACTGGATTCCAGACGACATTTTGTAGACTGGTCCAATTATTATGCGGTGACGCTATATATATATATATATATATATATATATATATATATATATATATATATATATATATATATATATATATATTTGCGTGTGTGGACGTGTATGTATATACATGTGTATGTGGATGGGTTGGGCCATTCTTTCGTCTCTGTTTCCTTGCGCTACCTCGCTAACGCGGGAGACAAAGTAAAGTAATATATATTGGACGATTTTTGCAGGGAAAAAATGCAATTGAGTGGGAGAAGTATAAAAGAAAGAGACAGGAGGTCAAGAGAAAGGTGCAAGAGGTGAAAAAAAGGGCAAATGAGAGTTGGGGTGAGAGACTATCAGTAAATTTTAGGGAGAATAAAAAGATGTTCTGGAAGGAGGTAAATAGGGTGCGTAAGACAAGGGAGCAAATGGGAACTTCAGTGAAGGGCGTAAATGGGGAGGTGATAACAAGTAGTGGTGATGTGAGAAGGAGATGGAATGAGTATTTTGAAGGTTTGTTGAATGTGTCTGATGACAGAGTGGCAGATATAGGGTGTTTTGGTCGTGGTGGTGTGCAAAGTGAGAGGGTTAGGGAAAATGATTTGGTAAACAGAGAAGAGGTAGTAAAAGCTTTGCGGAAGATGAAAGCCGGCAAGGCAGCAGGTTTGGATGGTATTGCAGTGGAATTTATTAAAAAAGGGGGTGACTGTATTGTTGACTGGTTGGTAAGGTTATTTAATGTATGTATGACTCATGGTGAGGTGCCTGAGGATTGGCGGAATGCGTGCATAGTGCCATTGTACAAAGGCAAAGGGGATAAGAGTGAGTGCTCAAATTACAGAGGTATAAGTTTGTTGAGTATTCCTGGTAAACTATATGGGAGGGTATTGATTGAGAGGGTGAAGGCATGTACAGAGCATCAGATTGGGGAAGAGCAGTGCGGTTTCAGAAGTGGTAGAGGATGTGTGGATCAGGTGTTTGCTTTGAAGAATGTATGTGAGAAATACTTAGAAAAGCAAATGGATTTGTATGTAGCATTTATGGATCTGGAGAAGGCATATGATAGAGTTGATAGAGATGCTCTGTGGAAGGTATTAAGAATATATGGTGTGGGAGGCAAGTTGTTAGAAGCAGTGAAAAGTTTTTATCGAGGATGTAAGGCATGTGTACGTGTAGGAAGAGAGGAAAGTGATTGGTTCTCAGTGAATGTAGGTTTGCGGCAGGGGTGTGTGATGTCTCCATGGTTGTTTAATTTGTTTATGGATGGGGTTGTTAGGGAGGTAAATGCAAGAGTCCTGGAAAGAGGGGCAAGTATGAAGTCTGTTGGGGATGAGAGAGCTTGGGAAGTGAGTCAGTTGTTGTTCGCTGATGATACAGCGCTGGTGGCTGATTCATGTGAGAAACTGCAGAAGCTGGTGACTGAGTTTGGTAAAGTGTGTGAAAGAAGAAAGTTAAGAGTAAATGTGAATAAGAGCAAGGTTATTAGGTACAGTAGGGTTGAGGGTCAAGTCAATTGGGAGGTGAGTTTGAATGGAGAAAAACTGGAGGAAGTGAAGTGTTTTAGATATCTGGGAGTGGATCTGTCAGCGGATGGAACCATGGAAGCGGAAGTGGATCATAGGGTGGGGGAGGGGGCGAAAATTTTGGGAGCCTTGAAAAATGTGTGGAAGTCGAGAACATTATCTCGGAAAGCAAAAATGGGTATGTTTGAAGGAATAGTGGTTCCAACAATGTTGTATGGTTGCGAGGCGTGGGCTATGGATAGAGTTGTGCGCAGGAGGATGGATGTGCTGGAAATGAGATGTTTGAGGACAATGTGTGGTGTGAGGTGGTTTGATCGAGTAAGTAACGTAAGGGTAAGAGAGATGTGTGGAAATAAAAAGAGCGTGGTTGAGAGAGCAGAAGAGGGTGTTTTGAAATGGTTTGGGCACATGGAGAGAATGAGTGAGGAAAGATTGACCAAGAGGATATATGTGTCGGAGGTGGAGGGAACGAGGAGAAGAGGGAGACCAAATTGGAGGTGGAAAGATGGAGTGAAAAAGATTTTGTGTGATCGGGGCCTGAACATGCAGGAGGGTGAAAGGAGGGCAAGGAATAGAGTGAATTGGAGCGATGTGGTATACAGGGGTTGACGTGCTGTCAGTGGATTGAATCAAGGCATGTGAAGCGTCTGGGGTAAACCATGGAAAGCTGTGTAGGTATGTATATTTGCGTGTGTGGACGTGTGTATGTACGTGTGTATGGGGGTTGGGCCATTTCTTTCGTCTGTTTCCTCGCGCTACCTCGCAAACGCGGGAGACAGCGACAAAGTATAAAAAAAAAAAAAAAAAAAAAAAAAAAAAAAAATATATATATATATATATATATATATATATATATATATATATATATATATATATATATATTTCACAGGATTGATTCGTCCTTGTACGGAGTACTGTTCCCACATCTAGGGTAGTTCTAGCTCTGCATCCTTACTTGACAGAGTGGAGTCGAAAGCAGTCCGACTTATCAACTCTCCCAGGATAACCTCCAAACTTGACCCACTTGTACTGAACCGCATTGTTGGTTCACTTTCCCTTTTCTGTAGGCATTACTTTGTTTATTTTGCTGCCGAGAGTTGGCTGCTTGTGTGTTCCCATCACTAGGTAGTAGACGCTATACTCAGTAAGGTGCTGTGTTACATGATTATTGTGCAGTCGTTGGCAACTCAAGGGTGGGCCGTTTTCATAACTTTTGTCCTACTCCTCGAAGCTTCGGAAACCATTATCCTGTCACCTTTCCTAATGATTATGATCAGACACCTTAAAGACAGGTTTTTAGCTTCCTGCAAAACTCGTAAATACGTTCCCTTGTCCTTTTTTCCTTTCATTACCCTCTTTATATATCAATTAAGGCCAGGTTTAGATGTGAACTTTTGTCATTGACAGGAGTCTCTAGGGGAAAAAAAAAAAGACTCCTACATTCAGGACAGGTTACATTATTTTCATTTCATTTCAGTGAGATTGCTACTCACTAGAAAGCCCAATACGCACATATGGTAGTCATACGATACAAAGAGAGTAACTAAACCAAGAGCTTTTAAAAGTGGATAGAAACATATAGACAAAAAATAATGAGATGAAAAAAGGCATAGTGATATGTCATGCATGATGAAATGATGACTGCACAAGGAGTATTGACGTGGAGAAAAAAAAAATCAGTTTGTAGTTTGTACTATTCCACTATACAACGGTAAGGATAGATATTAAGTGTATCAGGTGGTGCTTGCAACAAAAGCTTAATAAGCAGCTATTAGGAAGTCTCTAACGTTCACAATAGCGGTTAGCAGATGAATATGAGGTGATTTTTCTGGTTAAAAGTGTTAAGGTGGAAATCACAGCAAGGAAGGGATGGATGTACTAACTGTTTCTTAACTCTCCCATCATCTTCTTGTAGTGAATATTAAGAATAGTCAAATGCAACTTAACGTTATGTCAAGTTGTTTCACACATCAACAGGGATTTCATGAACCAAACATATTAATTACTCTGGGAGATAATATAGATCCTCTCCTCTTTCTCTTCTTTCGTTTTACTCGTCTCTTCTTTATTCCATCTCCTCTCTTTCCTTCATGCCATTTCTCCTTCCTTTGTTTTAATGCTCCACCTTTCCCTATTAATCCAGCTTTCTTCTTCTCCCTTGTATCTCTACCTGCACGCGGATGAGAGTGATAAGGTAGAAGACTTGCCTGGATGAATGTTGCTCATGCTTCAGCTGCTCCTCCTTCACCGCCTTCCGTGTGTTGTAGAGCTGCGGGCACCAATGTGTATTAGTTAAAGCCAGGCTGGGTGAAAGGTTGTGTCCAGAACGCCATGAGAGAGATGTTGATAGATTCTCTCGTTGGTCATTCATATAAGCTTTTGAGTCTTCTGATAATAGAAATGTGTTTACTAATATTCAAAATGTATCTGGTTATATTCTTGTGTTTGCTAAAAGATTTATATTCCAGTTTAACTGTAATAGGGTTAATAATAGCACTCGGTTAACTAAATATACCGCACACGAGCATTATGATAAGAACGTGAGGGTTTAAGGTAGAAAACGTTAAACAGTTCTAATATTCTTATCGACATAAATGTTGAGAGTTTTCTCAGTGCAACAATCTTACTTGGGCACGGAGCTCAGCCTGCTGCGTCAGGAGTTGCTGTAGGTGCTGGCGGGCTTGGCTCTGCTCCTGACACCGTCGCTGTAACGTCACCACATTGGCCTCCCACGCCCGTCGGACTCCTGCCCCTTCACTCTCTGCCCGTCAGTCCAATAAGCGTATAGTTACACACACAAATGGAAACATGGGAATAGCAACGCTCTCAGCTAATATCACCTCAAACAAAGCTTAAAACATGATAGTTCCAGCACCTGGGAATTCTTCCTCCCACCATATACCTGTAAGTGTTTTACCTTTGTTTGAGGATTTACGAAATCTAGGTGCAACGCTTGCAAACATAATTCATGTTTGAACATTTGTGATATTAGTATTGCCATTAAACACTTACGTGACACTGAATGTTAATAGAATGCATAATATATTAACGTCGTAACTACAGAATAATCACGGAGCATAGAGAAAAGAGTAGCCAGTGAATAAGGTATCAAGAACTCAAAAGAATCTGAGCCAATACCAGTATTCACTGCACGCATGTGAGGAAACGAAAGGAGAATTAAAATACATTATTTAGATTATGAATAGATGTAACATGAGTAAGGACGAGAAAAAAAAACTAACCTTATCCGGCAACTCTGCCTAATGAAATGATTCAATCGTTATAGTAGTGGAGTATATGATAATCATTGTGGTATAATGGTCATACCAAGCTGCGTCAGCTCCTCCTGCTGTAGCCTAGCTCGGTCATGCAGTGCTTCGGTCCGTTCCTGCTCCTCCACGATGGCCGAGTTGAGGGCGGTCATGGTGGATGACTCGCGCTCTAAGGCGGCCGTGAGTCGCTCCACATACATATCCTGTATTATAGGAACTGTGTACCAACACAGTATACTACCTGGTTAACTCTGTGCTTCATAAAACATGTATGGCTTTAAGTTCGCCCAAATTATTTGGGACCCATTTTTTTCCCGATTATATTATCATGAAACACTTTATTACTGGAGGGTATGGATGACCTGTATACAAACAAGTGAACGGTATGAATGATCTATGTACGAGTGTAGGCTACGGTGATCCGTGAATGACTGACTGACTTGTGTATGAGTGATGGGTATAGATGTATGAGTGAATGGAACTGATTTATGAGTGAAACGTATTGGACACGTGTTTGAATACAATGCACAACGCACCTGCACCATTTTGTCCTTCTCTAGGTTAGCTCTATCCCAAGCAGTGTTGTGAAGGGCGCGGGTTAGGGTGGTCACGTCACCATCGCTTTGAGCTCGTGCCGCCTTGACGGCCGCCACCCGTGACCCAAGCCGCTCCACTTCCCGCTGCAGGTCCGCCTCTGCCGGGAACAGGAGAGATCGTAAGAAAAAGAAAAAAAAATAATTGGGAGAAAGGAAATACGTACGGAGACATGGGGTGGAAAATAAGAAAAAAAAAGATCCCTTAGGATATAGGGTGTACATGAAGCCATAAGGGAGAAGAAATACCATTGAAATGACAATAGGAGAAACTGGAGGCCATAGGGGACAAAGGATTCAATATCCACCACCATTCTTCCGCTGCTCAGTTCACTCAGAACCTCCCAGACCCATATTCGCATGTTAATGGTGGCTCACTTCCTCACCTTTCATCCAGTACCTTTTTTTCTCATTGTTTCATACTTTCTTACCTCATCTTTCACTACATATTTCTTGTTCTATTTTCCTTAAAGTTAGCTTTATTACTGTCCACTCACCACACTTAGTAAGTCTGGCCATTCGTTATATTAACCAGTCACAGCACCTGGCAACTCACACAGCTGTTCACAACACCTGGCCACTTACCGTGCTTTCTAGCGAGGCTGAGGGCGTCCACCACCGTTCGTTCCTCCTCTCTCGCCTGCAGGAGTGTCTCCTGGGCCGCTTCCCGAGCCTCCCGCACTCGTCGCCTTTCCGATTTCGCCTTGTCCAGGTTTACCTGCCCTTACGACCTTACGGTTAGTGCCTCTGCCCACCGCACACCTCCAATCCACGGAACAGTTTACACCAGAATGTTTAGCTCCAATAGAGTGTGTAAATGCCGCCTTGTTTACAGTACAGTTCCACCAGTGTATAACTGTCGGCGTATGTAAAGCTGTGTGTAGTTTGTATATACATGCGTTATATGTAAATGCGTCAATATGTATATATGCAGCACTGTACACGAGTGCTCGTACTCGGAAAAACATACTAAAACTGTAACCATGAATGTTCAGAGAGTTTGTGTAGGTGTGTATCTAAGTGAATCAAGAACATGAAAGTGTAAGATTGTATATGGGTGAATCTGCGTATGTACAACAATGTCTGCTGGCGAATCTTTTTAATAGCACTTGCCAGATACCTGCATGTTAGTTTAGGCACTGACCTGAGCCCTGGTGACCGCCTGCTGCACGTCGAACAACTGAGCCCCCAGGGAAATGTTCTCTCGCTTCAGGTCCTCAGTCTGCTGCCGCTGTAAATAGAATTTTCAGAATTTGGTTGACGTCTTTTTTTCATGCACGATGGGATGTTGCATTGTGAAAGGCTAGTGAACTAGGCTGAACATGCTTCATACAGCATATTTATGTATATATAATACCTTTTACATGTTTTAATCAAGATGTCCGTGATGAATGACTTAGTTTACATATTTTGATTGTCATAATCATGTAACATAATACTAGTATTGTTTCTATAAGAATATTGAAAAACAAGCTTAGAGGCCGCTATCACAGGATAACATAACAGTAAGTATTTACTCTCGGCTTGTGTGCCTTGTTTACCATATTGGGAACAAAGCATCGGTTCCTTACCAGCTGTCTGAGTCTGAGCTGGAGTTGGCTCTTTTCTTCGAGAAGCTGCTTACGCTTGGCCTCCTGAAAGCGTCGCAGGAGCGGATGGTCGGGACCCAGAGTCTTGAGCACCGCCTCCCACGACGGCTCTGCGCCACCTGTAGCAGACAGTAATGCGTCAGCGAACGCTGCGCTCACGAAGCACACAGGAGTCTTGTCCTAGGCGTGGACTGTGCAGGTATGTTCGTTAGATCCATAAAAGCTTACTCTCTAGTTATATATATATATATATATATATATATATATATATATATATATATATATATATATATATATATATATACCATGAGGCGTTTTTTTGTTGAAGACTTACAGATTTTCATGTTGAAATAGCATTATATACTTCATTAATGTGATAACAAATAGTGATAACCAAATTTCACTTTTCTGATTAAAATTTCTTTAATTTTAAGGCACAATCCACAGATACCCCTCATGTGTCTAAAGTGTACAGTTTATTGTCGTTTCACGCAGTCCACTTAATGGTCTTTATTACAAATAAGATATGCACTTAATGTTACTGCATCATATACATACCTTCGTGACAAGGTCAGGTGCATGACTGAACAAGCTCATTTTTTTTTCCGTATCTACACGATAAATTTTCGTGTGTGGTACTCAGTCCAAAATAAACATTTGCAGTTGTAACCTTAGTATGTTTGACCAATCGGTTTCATGTTTCGTTCCGCATTTCTAAATACGTCTACCACAGTGTGTACGTATGCATTAACAACTTTCGTAAGACAGCACAATGTGTGCTCCACAAGCCCCAACCTCCCCTGCACAGTTATATAATTTTGCATGGCTCAACTGGACTGATTTTCTTGTAATATGATACTTTATCGACACATCAGGATTTATTTCACGTCTAGGAGATTACATCTGATTTTCTTTTCCCCTGAGACAGTTTGGCGTGGGGGGTATCAAGATCATTTTCGAAATCAAAATTTTGACCTCGCTCAAATGCATTATGATCACAACCCATACTGACAGGCCTTCCCTGCCGGTAGCGCCGTTTGGAGACTATATCTAAAATCTATAGACGACATAACCTTGATCAACTCCCAGGGTTAGTTTGGTATATCCTGCTCACCTCATACAAACATCACATGGACGCTAAACGTTTCTGCCACCAGAAAGTTCTAGCCGGGACTCACCCTCCGGTCTACGTAACGTCTGCTGGTATTCTACTGTACGATATAGTGAAACATCAAGCAACAGTTTCTAGAAAAAAAAAAATGTAGATTTTGGATTTTCCGTCGTTACAGTAGACTATCACGGGTTTTTTTCTCGAGGATCGTTTTATTCCGACAGCCTTACGGATGTGAAGACATGGGACGCAGATCAACGGCTGTCTTAACATAGTATCAATAAGCGTAAGCTCCCCCCTCCCCCCTTTTTTTTTTGGGTGGAGGAGGGTAGCAGATATCTGCCTGATTTTAAGTTACAAAAGAAAGTATTTGAATTTGGATGATAACTATTTCATTTATGCATAAGCGTATTATGCGACAAATTCGATGTTCATCCTGAATGTCAAAAAGTGTTCCAAGGGGAATAGGCCTCCCGCTGTCTCCCCCCCCCCCCCCCACTCCCTTGGTTGTAGGCCTTTGGAGAGGTGAAGACCACTGTGTCCATAAATACCGTGCGGGAAGAAAACTGAAAGCCAGAGCGCGGAGCGAATATCACATATCGCGCATTCAGTTAACTAATAGCAGGAAGGCTAGTATATGAGCAGCCCTTAAGCCTCGATTGTCCGCGTCACGTAAGGTTCGCTAACGATCAGCGTTTTTGCTTCACTTCGGATCGATTAGTCGGTCAAATGTGATCTTGATTTAGATTTAGCCTGAATCTTTGGCATCACTTTGCCCGAACGGCTCGGAGTACCCGACTTTTGGAGGCGAGTTACCGCTTCCCCACCCCCATGCCTGGGCGCCTACGACCGTACCCAACGCTGTCTGAGGGCATCTTGATCCCAAGAGGCTTTTAGGTGATCATTTTCTCTTCGTTATGCGATGGTTTATAATTAGGAAAAAAAAAAGATGATACTACTTATGTACGTAGATTCTCTTCCCTTATTTACCATTATGCTATGTCGAGGACCAACCTGAAGTGTCTTGTGGTGAGGACGTCAGCCGCGGTGAGGGTGGCGGCAGTGAGGACTGCTCCACCTGCCGTTCCTCGCCATCACCACCCACAGCCGCTTCTTCCTCGTCACCGCTTCCTTCATCCTCTGTCTGCTCTGCTTCCCCTTCCTCGCCGCCTCTATCTCTCTGCTCATCTTCGCCTTGATCATCTCGTACATCATCCTGTGAGTGCGGCTGGTCACCACCCACCTGGCCACCGTCTGCCTCTCGCTCACTCATGGCTCACTCACACAACACCTGAAGTGTACGTAGCCTACCTCACCGGTCACCGTCCACTGTTGACTGGCTAGAGCCTCACCTTTCACACCGTCTACGGTTAATCACTGTTGACTAGCCAGGGCCTCACTTGTCACCGTCCACAGTTGACTAGCCAGAGCCTCACCTGTCACTATTCACTGTTGACTAGCCAGAGCCTTACTTGTCACTGTCCACAGTTGACTAGCCAGGGCTTCACTTGTCATCGTCCACAGTTGACTAGCCAGAGCCTCACCTGTCACTATTCGCTGTTGACTAGCCAGAGCCTCACTTGTCACTGTCTACTGTTGACTAGCCAGGGCCTCACCTGTCACTATTCACTGTTGACTAGCAAGAGTCTCACTTGTCACTGTCCACTGTTGACTAGCCGGAGCCTCACCTGGCATCCTTCCATCCTCGGTCTATCAAACTATCATTATGGCCGTGATTAGCACCAGCCTGGAGGTACTCAGGCTAGGTTATGTACTTGCTGATTTACTTGATAACTGTGCTGCCGTTGGAGAAGAATTAGCTCCATCTCCATCCCATACACATGTCAGAAACCAAGACTTCCAGTCCTTCTGTAAGTTATCTTTCTAAGGATAGGTGACAGAGTCAGTCCCTCCTCACTACCTCATGTAAAGGACCCATGGATCTTTCGAACTCAGCCAACGCGATTTAACATATCGCCGAGCTAATGGCACTTTCATACCTCATTTACAACTATGATAATTTGTTCCTTGCCGATCATTTAATGAGCCACATCTTTCACAAATTTTCTAGAGAAACGACAGGGGAAGCAATGATCAACCTACGCTTCACGTGCACGTCAAGCAGGGAGCGTCTTAGGTTGTCGTGGCAACGACACACACAGGTAGCGTCCCCGTTGTCATGGTGAAGTCAGTCAGACATTAGCTAGTCTGAGAAGTCGAATGGTTTTGTATCAGAATGAAAAGGCGCAGGGTGAGGGAGAGAACAGGACGACTGTCCAAAAGAAATGCCATTTTACCATATTTCATTTAGCACTAACGTATCTCAGGTTTGCTTATGAGTATTTATGGTGGAGTTTATATAGCTAAGGGTAATTTCTTTGCGAAACAAAAATCAATGGTATAGAATCGGCTGACAGTGAAGTTCCATGAGAGAAAAAAACATGAATATATGTATTATTTGCAAAACATTGTATTATAAGATTCTTGGAGGTTAATTTGGTAAAAAAAAAAAATGAAATTTTATGATTATGGTGAAGTCCATTGTAAAGATTGCGTGATTTGTAGAAACCCTCAGATAAAAATATTAATGTTGATGTGTATGAACAAATTCAGCAGTAAATGATAGAAAAATCTGCAAAATATTGCATCATGAAAAGATTTTTACCCAATCAAGCGACCGCATCCATCGACCAATCAAGTGACGTTACTCATCGGGCGTTTCCTGGTGTGTGTCCAGCGACATTCGCCCAGTTATGGGATTTCCTTTTCTGGTAGAATTATTATGATTATTATTATTTCATTATTATCATTATCATCGTTGTTATTAATACATATTACAATACCCTTCATAGAAAGAATAAGCAATGTTGAAGGACCTAATAACTTTGAGTTAAAAATATGATGATTATTCACTGGTATAGAAATATATTTTGTTTTTGTCTTAATGCAGAAAATTAATTATGAGTTGGAATAAAGGTTTTATGTCAGCATCTTCACCATAAATATTTTAGCCCCGCGTTCATACATTGTTTACATCCACCCACTCGACGTAAGTGAGACATAAAATGGAGAGAACTTTGGTAAAATTTTAATCTTAGTAGTCTAAAGAGGCCAAGTTAACCCCATCATGAATTTCGGCCTCGTTAATGAATACCATAATTGTACTTCACCATAACACCACATGAGAAGTAACACAAATTATATAACAGAATTTGAGAACAGGACAAGAGCACATTTAAGGTCACTCCACCCAGCATTGGAATTATTTCTGGTTTGAATGATCATCACGTGAACTTTTGGAATAATAAACAAGTCCTCATTTTGCCCTAGCAGTACAGGCATACCATTGTGTCGACTTTAAAGTCTCTTTGATAAATTACACATTGGATTATTTCTTAAAGTACACTTTATTGCATTCTGAATGAGGAGATAATAGAACTCGGCGAACATTAATCTCTTACAAGTGTCAATCCTCACGATAATGAGTCTTGTTCCATGGAGTAAATTTCTTTTCAAAAATGATTATGAGTTACTGGTCAGTTTGCTCCATAATTCACAGGCCGATCTCTGCAACTCAAACTTCTGAATTTTAACAGTGTAATCCACTTTTAAAATACTTTTGACTAATGTAAAATTGCTTATCAAATTCGTGGTGTAAAGGATATATATACACAGATAAACCTCCCATTCTTCAAAGAAACGCTTGGATTTTATTTTCAATGGAATGCAATTTACATGAAAGGAAGACCACTGCATTTTTTTCTGTTACCTACCCATATGGTTTGGGGGCATCGGAAGTGACCTGTGAGATACATTAGCTTAATCGATAAGGAAGAACTGGTTCGAGATAAAGCTTCCATGTTGTGTAACATTTCTTATGAGATTCAGTAACCAAGGTGCTAGGATGATGTGGGCCAGTCTTGATTTATTTGCAAAGCTCTTAGAGATTTTCATACTAGATATGATGTCATATACATATATTCATTGAAAAAGTGGGATTGCTTCATTATTTTTTCAGTATCAGGCGGTGAAAAGCATGTTTGTCGATTATATAAAGTATTTAGATCATGACCTAAATGTTCAGCAAGGATGACGAAACCCCGAAATGTGCCTAAATATATTAGACTTTCACTGTCTTTACCAACCAAAGTGCTTAAGTTATATTCAAATGAGCAGGGTAGAACAAAGATTGACTTAAAAGGAAAAAATTCATGGCCAAATGAAGTGAAACAATCCATAACGTTCTCATTAGATCGGTACCCCAGATATTTCATACATCAGATATGCGCGATGCACAACTGTCTCATTAAATGAAAGAATGTAAAAGAATATAAAAAGCAAGAAGTAAATAATATGTACCTTGAATTTCCCAAAATAAAAAGAAAAAACTTGGAGGGAGCATATCTTTAAGATAGCTGTAAACGCAAAAACAGCATGATCATGATGCGTTCCTTATGGATGGTGCCACCAAATTATATTCCAAATATCATCAAAATATATCCAACTGATATAGTGTATGCTATCTAAGTTGCCTTCTGCTTTATATGCTTGGCAGACACTTGAATAGCAATCTCACATCAAGCAAGAAAATTTGCATTAGTTACCCCAATGTAAGAAAACCACCTTTTAAAAGATGAGAGAAAACGATCCATTTCGTATTAATGTATGGGCCACAGTTATAAACTGACTGACTTTAGTATAACCCCACTTAAGACAAGGGACGGACTAGTAGTGCTTTTAGAATGTGAGTGATTCTCGATTTAGTGTCACTCATAAAAAATGATCATAAAAACGAAGGTTCAGCATTTTATGGTCGTTAAAGTTATGAAAGAATTTATCCCCGGTCACGATTTTTCTAATAATCCACAATTCTTAGGCCCAGAATGAGACAGAAAAAGAAGGTATGTGGTGCAGGCATTTAAGTGTAATTCTCCCAACTAAAAAATCATCTGAGAAAAGAGAACATATTATAAAAGGAAAGTCAAAGAAGATTTCTTAGTCTTCATTTGATCGCAACGAAACGTTTTAATGAGGTAAAGGGTATCGAGATTACGTATATAATATTTGTACTGACGGTTTTCGTTACAGTAAGAGGGTTTGTGCTATCATAAAATTAACAAAGTTTTTCAAACGATTATTGTATTGGTTGTCAAATTGTTCTTATGATTTGCATGCCCAGTTGCTTTATCTCATTCATCTCACCATTGAACTCTGAAAGAACTGGTAATACGTTTCGATTACATTTTTTTTTTCTTAACTGATCAAAGTCTTAGTAAATGTATCATCTTAATCACTAAAATTTTGAGGGACATATGAAAATTCTCATTAACCAGTCTGCAGCTTAAGAAAGAACGAAAAAAAAAGGGGGGGCTTCGAAAATTTACAGTTATTGCAAGGTGTAGGTGATTCACTGTGTTCAGGCCAGTTCACGAGTTGTTGTTTGAGACTAAACCTCCCTACAACTCAGAAGATGCGGGCCCTATGTTCTAGAGCAGCCCACAGCTGATGTGGGACCTAAGCACAGGCCTTAAGGGGTTAGGCTTGTTGGTACACCCGGCCTCCACGAGAGCCAGGCTCCCTCTGCGTTCACGAGGTAATGTTTAGAACCTCATAGTAATGAATAAAGTAATATATAACTCAACAATTGGATCTTGGTAACGTTAAGTTGTCTTGGGGTGGGTCTTTGATCTTATCTTTTTCTGTTTAAATCTATGAGGATTTACTTTGATCTTATCTTTTTCTGTTTAAATCTTTGAGGCTTTACGATTTTAAAAAGACAGCTTGAGTTCATGCATAGTACATGGTTGGGTGATGAACTTGCTATATTTCAGCTTAGCAAAGCTTCTCCGCCAAACTGTGTGCTAGACTCTCCAGCCATGTTGAACATAGACTGGTGGAAGTGGGTGTCTGAAGCTACAGACAGTCGGTCATAAAACACAGTCTAAATGGAAAGGGTATTTGTTGACAGTCCCTTGTCTTATTCCATGATACATATAGGCGACTGTCAACTTGGAAGTAGTTCTCTTTATTTTTCATGTTTTATTAAGATAGATTTGCTGAATACTATTATTGTGCTGTGGACCAGCGGTAGTTAGATGTATTGCAATGTTAGGAATGATTCATGAGTGGGATATTTGTAACGTAGGAACCTGGTTCATGGTAATATAGTATTTTTCAGTTTCCGTGCAACTCTGCCCACAAAATTCTGTGGTTGTGAGGGAAATGAAAAAAAAATATTTGCAAATTCTTTGCCAGTGTGAATTCAAAACCATGAAATTTTGAATGCGGGATAAATAATCATGAAAAATTTTGCATGAGTATTTCCCTCTCTTATGATATTCTTAGAGAAACAACGACTCGAACCCCCATTTCCCTGACCTTCGTCCCTTAGCCCCATTTCCCCTGGGGTAAACCTTCCCATCAAGACTCCGTCCACAACCTCGAGGTGCCACAATCACCAGACAATTGTTACAACAGTGCTGTATTTAGCACTTACCGCTATCGTACAGATACGCTCCCACTACATCTGTTTTTACTTGGGTAAAATAAGGCCTTTATCACCTGTTTCTCGGTTGTTTTATCATTTCTTTGTGCTCTCATATCATAAGAAAGAAATAGTACATATCATAATTACGATGTATGTCGGTGTTTGGGAGACCTAACTAGTAAGAGCACGAGAAATAATTATTTGTTTTTCTTTGACTGGCTACGAATCTTCACCTATTATTTCATTAATCATTGTTCAATCAGCTCAAGTGAACATTTCTTTTAAACAATTTGGATAGCGCACACTCCATTATTCGGGTATATTTCCGCTAAATAGGCAAACTCCAAAGCAAAGAACCAAAGACTATAGTCTTTGCTCCAAATTCTAGGTATGACTGTCTTCGGCTCTTTGAGGTTTCTATACTAGATGTAACGTTAGTCATAATGAAATGTTAGCGATTGAACAAGTAGAATTGTTTTAATATTCTGCCTATTTTCTTTTTCAACAGCTTGGGGTTAAAAATACGTTTTTTTTTTCGATTATTACTGCTGATGAATTATGGCCTATAACTGTTCAGTAATTAAAACTCTTACTTTCCCTCACACTAACACATGTTGTATAATAAAATGAAGTAGATTATTTGAGACTAATTTTTGAAGTGTTAAATGTCATCAATTCACGTGTCACAATCTTTTATGTAAATACGCATTGAGGCTTAAGGCAAAAATATGCTTGAAAATGGTTTTCTATAATGTACAATTTAGCCGTAGTTTTAAACCTTAGAAGTTTGTGGTTAGTGGAGAACAAAGACTATATGTATATAAAGGGCTGTGATCTTTGATAAGGTCATGGGTAGCAACCCTGAGGTTATAGCTCGGTGGTGTGACTGACAAACACGATAGTCAGGCAGTCTGGCTGTTGACTGTCCAGTGACAGGGAAGCCGCCATATATATAGTGTTACATCACTTTTAAGACAACAGAATTTTTATTTACCTTCCCGTGAGTTTTAGATGACGCAGATGGTTATGCGGTAATAGGTTAGTAAGGAAATCCTTTACTTAAGGGGCGCAGCAATTTTGATATATCAGGTCCTCTCCTGGAAGAGGTTACATTAGCCCTTTTTTGATATATGTACATATATATTTTCATATTTTTCACTTCGGTTGCTTTGATGTAGAATAGGGATGGAAGTGGAGGCTGAGCTTTCCTGCTTGGGGTTTGTTAAGGTTGGTTGATTTGTGTAATTAAAGGCAATCGTTTGCCGTCAGGTCGGCAAAATAGCATTAGACCTGTTCTAAAATTGATCGCTGTTATGTCGATTAGACGGTAAAATAACCCCTGAGTGATGCTGACTGTGTAACTGGACGGTACTGTAGGCCAAACATAAATTGACCTATTAGTAAACACTTGCAGGCCAAACTTTATTTTGCCGACTCTCGGGGTTGTCCATGTATTAATGGTTTCTGTTATACCAAAGTTAAGCATATCCTTACCTACCCTTTCATTAAAACCATGTGTTCCCACAGTGCTGTAATGTCAGTTAATGTAAAAGTAGTTGAAACAAATTCTGAGTAGATGAGAACTATCTTCCTGTAGCAGCCAATGCATCATTTACAGTGTTAGTCAGAATATACTAGCATTGATGTCTTCCTCTTTGCCCTCCACTTGGTCAACTATGCAAACTGAACATGTTTGTTCTTTAGCCACCTAGTGCATCATTTTGTCTAGGAGTGGATTCATGAGGTACATGAATTTAGCAAACATTTTCATGTTGTAGGGCGCAGTTGTCACTAATGTTATACTTTGACTATCTCGATAAAAACTAAGGTAAATATTGGCTGTTGAGGGAACTTAGTTTTTTAATGAAAGTAAGTTTTAGCACTCTTATGTTTATGGAATCTAGTGTTATTCATTACAAGTTCCTGCTATTTTTCTGCTGCTGCTGTATATTTGTCACAAATAGATATGATTACTAAGGGTATTTTCATTAATTTATGTTACAGGTGTCAGAGCTTCATAAGTTATCCTCTTAAATAACAAGAGAGTGCAGATCTTGCATAGGGCTCTTTGACATTGCCACCCATGACAAAATTTGAGCTGTACCACTTGGTGACAATGTGTGGGATGTCTGTACAAGCATCAGTGCCTGAAATGTTTGTCACAAGGCAGTGGAAGGTGATATTAGAAGTTTTAACATATACATCCTTACCATGATGAACAGAAATTGAAATGCAGTGACTTGTATGTAATGGCAGTAGTGAATAGATCAACTTTTATAAACATCATAAGCCTTTAGTGTTAACATTAGAATTTTTTGTATGATATGGTTTGGAGGACCTGGTATTGGCATTTGTGTAAAAAGTAGCAATCTTGTAAAAATTCTCAAATGAAAGCTTTTTTTTTTTTTTTGCTTCTTTTCAGTTACAAAAATATATATTTTTTTATAACAAATATATAACTTTTAAGCAACAACAAGAAAAACAGTTTTCAGTTGACCAAAACAATGCTCAAAATATTTTTTCTTTTTTACCATACCCATATTTCTGTAGCAGCACACAGCAGACAAAAGTGATGACCGTAATACTGACACATTCATAGCATGTAAGGTGGATCTTAAACCTTCGGGGACATTAAGATTTTGTTAGGTATGTCCATTGTTATGAGCATAAGTGTTACTTCTTTTAAACACATCATCTGTCGTCTTGAAACCCCAGTCCATCCTTATATTATGTATTGTTGTAGGAAAGGAAACTTTAATTCAGTTCAGAAGTGAACTGGGTGCTTTTGTTTGATGTGACACTTGAGTGTCACAGTACAGCACTGCATAAGTGTTGACTGATGTCAAACTGCGTTGGTGTTATTACCATCAGTGGAACACCCAGACCTTGAATTAACACCAAATCAGTGGAATTTGGAGAGATTGCCTTTACTCAGGCATTGGTCTCCTTAGTTGTTTTTTACTAATCCAGTGAGCAACACACACAGTTGAAGAGAAAGGCAAAGCCTGCTCTTATCATGGTGAAAAATGTAGAATACAGCTAAGTTTTGTTTTCTTTAGTAATTAGATTGACTATGAAAGTTTTTACACTGTATTTAGGTGAAAGAAATAGAATTGGTGGCCAGGTAAGTTGATGTCAGTAATAATGGTGGCAATAGTAATGACCATGACTTTGAAACAGTCACTAACGATGGTTTTGTAACGACTCCTTGTATTGAAATTAATTATATAGATTTTAGTATTATTGTTAAAGTTTATGAATGAATTTTGCACTCTCATTTTGTCCAACTGGGACTGGACATTTAACCACTACCATAACAATTCCTAATCTCGTCTAGTTCATGAAAAACCATTGAGATAAACAGGGTCTTGAAAAAGACTGCTTTGCAGACCTTGACATATCCTTTAGAAGAAAACGCTTTTATATTATCCTATAGATTATCTCAGAATTTTTTTTTGGAACAGTTTATTGGTTCATTACAGACTTATGTGATTGTCAGAGGATGGAAGAACCAACTATCCTACAGTTTGCTCCATTCAGCTCTGCGGTTGATGCTGGATTTTGGCATTATTTCACACGACTAAAGGTATGGACCGCTGATTTTCCTTGAAAGTACTTGAATATGAATGAAGTAGCATAGATGCTCTTTTGAATAACTTTATGTTCATATTTTCTGGATATTGTTCCAGCATTTATGAATGAATTTTCCAAATGATGTACACCTTTGCCACCCTGCGGAGTTGAGTTTGGGGACCTTAGTTTTGCAAACAAATTCCTTTAAAGTGCAAGCAAACTGAGAAGTTGCATCCACATCATCCATTTCAGAGAAATATGATTGGCATGAAAGCTAATAAGTAGATAGAATAAAGTAGTAGTATATGCTATGTTCATTAACAATATAGTGTTCTTTGTAGGAAAAGTATGGTCCTGAATTTAGTTTCCAATGACCTTTGTAATTGAATATTATAGTGTTAGGGATCCAGTCACAGCATATGAAATATTTATTAGATTGAAGTTTTTACTTAGAGGAATATTGTTTTCTTGTTACTAAAAAATTTAGCATGGAATAGAGCAAGAAGGGAGAGGTCTCATCAAAGGGAAGGTGGATGAAAGAGAGAGGGAATAGGAAAGAGAACGAAAAAGGTATTGAGATGTAGAAGTTGTTATAGTATTTTACTTATTTTAAGAACATTAGATGTAAAGAGGGACTGCATGGGAGACATGGTTAAAGTAAAGAAAGGGCAATTGTCAAAAGAGAGAAAACAAATGGTAGATGCAGGAAATTGTAAGTTCTGACTACCATACAATGATTTAGTTGGTATTAGTTTCTTGGGAACTGTAGTAAGCTGAAGCACTGCTTCATCAATATTTCTGATATAGCTAATGCTGTTTAATCTGCTGCAGCTGGATGTCCTTCATCTGAATGAAGATGCTATTCCTATTACTGGGAGCTATGTCAACAGTGATGCCCCTGGATTGCCATCACGACTTAGTGTAGAATATGATGCCCTAGATAGGTGAGTTTTAACATTTCCTCTGTATTTTTTTCTTGAAAACAAGTGGTAATATTGTGAGCAAGAAGTTACCTTTGATGGAGCTATATCATTTTTCAGCAAATAAAAAGAGTACCATATTGTCAAGGACCCTACTCCCACTCAGAGCACAGTCGTGAAACATTATTATTGTATTGAACGCAAACAGTATATTCTTGTGAGACAGGACATACCTCCTTTGCATAACTCAGGTGTGGAGTTTTTTTCATCAATATATATTTTGCACATTTGCTCCTAATCTTTTTTTAGTACATTTTTGGTCTTCTCTGCTTCTGCCTTCTCCTTACAAGTCGCACCTGTTAGCTTACAATTTTGTTTTTACACGTCTCTTTCCTTGATATCATTAGTAATTGTCTTTTATCTGTTACACTTATTTTACACCAGTTCCTATATTCATTAGTAACCCATATCTGTAATTTCATTCACAATCACTATTTTATCTCATGTATTCAATTTCTTTCCTTTTATTTGACTTTTGCTTGTTATTATCACTGTTTCTAATTTTGATATCATTACAGTCTACTGGTCTTTTCCTTCTGTTGTAAGTCCGCAGATACAGTTTATCTGTTTTATGTGTACTGAGTATCATTCCGTCAGTCCATTCATTTAGTCACCATGGTGGTGTAAACCATCCTTGTACTTCAACTATTAACCTTTCATGGCTGTTACTTTTAATGTGTACTTCACTATGTTTCTTGAAGCCAAAGCATCTGTTAAGCTGGTATTTCAGTGGCTTTTCTTCCATATTATACATTCCTGAGTTCTTTCCTCTAGCTTAATCCCAAACTTTGAATGTGTTAATGAATGGTACATATACTTCTCTGCATTTCCACCATATTGATAGTTAACCTTCTTGCCTCCCCAGTTTTTATTCTTCTGTGCACCCTTCCATTCACTGCACTACATGTATATATGCAATGAAAAAAAAGATATATGTGTTGGAGGTGGAGGGAACAAGGAGAAGAGGGAGACCAAATTGGAGGTGGAAGGATGGTGTGAAAAAGATTTTGAGCAATCAGGGCCTGAACATACAGGAGGGTGAGAAGCGTGCAAGGAATAGAGTGAATTAGAACAATGTGGTATACTGGGGTCGACATGCTGTCAGTGGACTGAATCAGAGCATGTGAAACTTCTGGAGTAAGCCCTGGAAAGGTCTGTGGGGCCTGGATGTGGATAGGGAGCTGTGCTTTTGGTGCATTACACATGACAGCCGTTTTCCTGGTACTACCTTGCTGAAGCAGGGGGTAGTGATGCTGTTTCATGTGGGGCAGGGTAGCACCAGAAATGGATGAAGGCAAGCAAGTATGAATATGTACATGTGTATATATGTATATGTCTCTGCATGTGTATGTATGTGTCTATAGGCATTTATGTATATATATGTGTATATGAGTGGATGGGCAATTCTTTCTTCGTCTGTTTCCTGGCACTTCCTCACTGACATGGGAAATGGTGATCAAGTATGATAATATAAATATATAGAGTTTATGTATATACATGTGTATGTGGGTGGGTTGGGCCATTCTTTCGTCTGTTTCCTTGCGCTACCTCACTAATGCGGGAGACAGCGACAAAGTATGATGAATATAAATAGAAAATAAAGAATATATGGTGTGGGAGGCAAGTTGTTAGAAGCAGTGAAAAGTTTTTATCGAGGATGTAAGGCATGTGTACGTGTAGGAAGAGAGGAAAGTGATTGGTTCTCAGTGAATGTAGGTTTGCGGCAGGGGTGTGTGATGTCTCCATGGTTGTTTAATTTGTTTATGGATGGGGTTGTAAGGGAGGTAAATGCAAGAGTCCTGGAAAGAGGGGCAAGTATGAAGTCTGTTGGGGATGAGAGAGCTTGGGAAGTGAGTCAGTTGTTGTTCGCTGATGATACAGCGCTGGTGGCTGATTCATGTGAGAAACTGCAGAAGCTGGTGACTGAGTTTGGTAAAGTGTGTGGAAGAAGAAAGTTGAGAGTAAATGTGAATAAGAGCAAGGTTATTAGGTACAGTAGGGGTGAGGGTCAAGTCAATTGGGAGGTGAGTTTGAATGGAGAAAAACTGGAGGAAGTGAAGTGTTTTAGATATCTGGGAGTGGATCTGTCAGCGGATGGAACCATGGAAGCGGAAGTGGATCATAGGGTGGGGGAGGGGGCGAAAATTTTGGGAGCCTTGAAAAATGTGTGGAAGTCGAGAACACTATCTCGGAAAGCAAAAATGGGTATGTTTGAGGGAATAGTGGTTCCAACAATGTTGTATGGTTGCGAGGCGTGGGCTATGGATAGAGATGTGCGCAGGAGGATGGATGTGCTGGAAATGAGATGTTTGAGGACAATGTGTGGTGTGAGGTGGTTTGATCGAGTAAGTAACGTAAGGGTAAGAGAGATGTGTGGAAATAAAAAGAGCGTGGTTGAGAGAGCAGAAGAGGGTGTTTTGAAATGGTTTGGGCACATGGAGAGAATGAGTGAGGAGAGATTGACCAAGAGGATATATGTGTCGGAGGTGGAGGGAACGAGGAGAAGAGGGAGACCAAATTGGAGGTGGAAAGATGGAGTGAAAAAGATTTTGTGTGATCGGGGCCTGAACATGCAGGAGGGTGAAAGGAGGGCAAGAAATAGAGTGAATTGGAGTCATGTGGTATACAGGGGTTGACGTGCTGTCAGTGGATTGAAGCAAGGCATGTGAAGCGTCTGGGGTAAACCATGGAAAGCTGTGTAGGTATGTATATTTGCGTGTGTGGACGTGTGTATGTACATGTGTATGGGGGGGGGTTGGGCCATTTCTTTCGTCTGTTTCCTTGCGCTACCTCGCAAACGTGGGAGACGGCGACAAAGTATAAAAAAAAAAAAAAAAAAAATATATATATATATATATATATATATATATATATATATATATATATATAGATCCTGGAGATACGGGAGAAAGAAGGTAGTGAAAAGTTTTTACCAAAGACGTAAGGAATTTGTACGAGTAGGAAGAGAGGAGAGTCATTGGTTTCCAGTGAAGGTCAGTTTGCAGCATGGGTGTATGATGTTACCATGGCTGTTTAATTTGTTTTTGGAGAGAGGGGTTAGTATGCAGTCTGTTGGGGATGAGAGGGCTTGGGAAGCGTGTCAATTGTTGTTCGCTGATGATACAGCTCTGGTGGCTGATTTAAGTGAGAAACTGCAAAAGTTGGTGACAGTGTTTGGTAAAGTGTGTGAAAGGAGAAGGTTAAGAGTAAATGTGAATAAGAGCAAGGTTATTAGATTCAGTAGGGTTGAGGAAACAAGTTATATGGTTGCAAGGCATGGGCTATAGATAGGGTTGTACAGAGGAGGGTGGGTGTGTTGGTAATGAAATGTTTGAGAACAATACGTGGTGTGAGATGGTTTGATCAAGTAAGTAATGAAAGGGTAAGAGGTATTGTGTGGAAATAGAAAGTGTGGTTGAGAGAGCAGAAGAGGGTGTGTTGAAATGGTTTGGACATATGGAGATAATGAGTGAGGAAAGATTGAAAAAGAGGATATATGTGTCAGAGGTGAAGGGAACACAGAGAAGTGGGAGACCAAATTGGAGGTGGAAGGATGGAGTGAAAAAGATTTTAAGCAATAGGGGCTTGGACATACAGGAGGGTGAGAGGTGTGCAAGGAATAGAATGAATTGGAATGATGTGGTATATAAGGGTTGATGTACTGTCAATGGACTGAACCAAGGCATGTGAAACATCTGGAGTAAACCATGGAAAGGTCTATGGGGCCGGGATGTGGATAGAGAGCATTGGTTTCGGTGCATTACTCATGATAGCTAAAGAATGAGTATTAAGGGCCTTTTTTGTCTGTTTTCCTGGCACTGCATCTCTGAAGCAAGGGGTAGTGATGCTGTTTCCTGTGGGACAGGTTAGCGCCAGGAATGTATGAAGGCAAGCGAATATGAATATGTACATTGGTCTGTGTATATGTCTCTGCATGTGTATATTAAATGTCTGTGTATGTATATGTATGTATATGTGCGTGTATGGGTGTTTATGTATATGTATGTGTATATGAGTGGATGGGCCATTCTTTGTCTGTTTCCTGGCACTACCTCACTGACGTAGGAAACAGTGATTAAGTATAATGAATAAATAATAAGATATTTATTTATATATTTATTATACTTTGTCGCTGTCTCCCACGTTAGCGAGGTAGCGCAAGGAAACAGACGAGAGAATGGCCCAACCCACCCACATACACATGTATATACATACACGCACATATACATACCTAAACATCTCAACATATACATATATACACATGTACATAATTCATACTGTCTGCCCTTATTCATTCCCATCACCACCCCACCACCTATGAAATGAAAACCCCATCCCCCCCTCATGTGTGTGAGGTAGCGCTAGGAAAGACAACAAAGGCCACATTCGTTCACACTCAGTCTCTAACTGTCATGTATAATGCACCGAAACCACAGCTCCCTTTCCACATCCAGGCCCCACAGAACATTCCATGGTTTACCCCAGACACTTCACATACCCTGGTTCAGTCCATTGACAGCAAGTCAATGTATACTTCTCAGGTTTTAGCACTACAGCATCAGTCTGACTCTTAGAGTTACAGAGAGCCTTTAACTCTTCTTGTTCATGCTTTGTTATTGAACCAAAATATTCTATTCCATGACCATTTTTATTCTAAATCTTATCCATTTTCAAACCTTTGACTCCATTCCAAACAAAACTGAACAACTCTTTATGTATCAGTTTCATTCATTTCTTGTTTCAGTTTAATGTTTCATCCTTTTATAGTTCATGTACTAACCAAAAAATCTCTGTGTTTGGTTGTGGACTCTACAGCATCCACATTTAAAGGTGTATAAACTTAATCAATTTTCAGTCTCAATCAAGGAAGTTTATTCTTTAGAATATTAATGTTCAGTCTTGTAATTTTCAGATAAACTTTGATTTTTGTGTGAAAGGAGAAAGTGATCACAGTATGTTGTTAAGGATTGTATACTAATTGAACTAGTTTTCCCCATAGTTAAGCCAAAATGTTTTGTTTTCACTATTGATATCAACTCATCATCCTATATCAGTAGCATATTGCAGAATTTCAGAATCACTGCCATTAACATTCCATAAATGGATCACTTCCTTTATCAAGGTAAAATTTGTTTTTAGTTTATGGTATTAATCTGCCTTCAGGACAAAGGTAGTGATTATTTTGGTGTATAAAGGTGAAAGGAGATAGAATGACTGTAAGAATTACAAGGGAATAAGTCCTCTTAGAATTGTTAGCTCAATGTATGAAAGGATTGTGATTATGTCAAAAGGATTATCGAATCCCGTATATGGGGAGAACAAGGTATATTTAGGCAATGATGAAAATGTGCCAACCAGATCTCTGTACTTAGTTAGGTAATAGGGAAAATTGTAAAGAAAAAGAAAATGGGTGCTGAATTTATGGATTTAGAAGATACATGGAAAAAATGCTAGGGAAGATCTATAGGAACTTCCGAGTCTGTGCTATGCAATGATAGCGTATTCATTTGAATAATTGGTGGTATGAGTGATTGATGTGAAATAAGAGTGGTAATGCATGAGATGTATGCCATGTCACCATGATTGTTTTTATGGATAGGGTCGGTGAGGTTCCTATGGTATGCCTTGGCAGAACAGAATATAAGCTACCATAGTTACTGTAAACAGATGGTGCTGTTCTTTTAGCTGACCCAGAGAAGCCAGATTGAATAGAAATCCACTTTCTTGGTGTATTTAGGAGGAGGATCTTGAAAAAATGTGTTTGTAAGTGGAAGGTTCTTGTCACAAGAGGAGATAGGTTGTTGTAATGAAATATCAATATGATTGGAGAAGTGAATGTTGATGATTAATATAAATTTCTGGGAATTGAAAATAAGGTTGATTAGAGAAAGCTGAAGTTGAAGGAATAGTAAGGGAAAGTAGTGTGATTGAAAGTGCACTGAGAACTCTAGTGAATTTTAAGAGTTTAAATGAAGTGTTGTGTATGAAGCTACACCATGGACCTCTGTGTTGTACTGGTTAGTCTTACTGACCATGATACATCCACAGGCTGCCAGGGTTGAGTTCATAGGTTCAGATCCTGGTTACAGCAGTTGGTTCTCAGTCAATCCAGCTGTTCATCCTCTTTGAGTGGTCAGTCAGTAATGTGAGTACCTGGCTTAGGCAAGGGTATATATGTATATGTATAGCATTAATGAGATAACCTTGATAAGACCATTCACTTGCCAATGGCATCTCAGCTAACATAAAGGAAAAAGCTTTGATGGCATTATCTCTAATGTATGGATGTTATTATTCTATTCTAGATACAAATATGTAAGAAATAAGAGCATTAGATATGGATGTCTCAGGGGTATACCTGGAATTATATTGATAGAGTAAAAAATGAAGGTGTAAAGAAATTATGTGGTGTGATGAAACTTTTAGAAAAATATGGATGAAAGCCTTTTTAAGATTGTATGGCCCCATAGGATGTGTGGCAGATAAGAAGTTAGAGAGGGTATATGTTAATATGGTTGAGGGTTTGTGTAGAAGTAGTTCATGAAAAGGTGGAAAGAATCAGTGATTAGATTCCTCAGTACCAGAGGTATTCCAGATAGGGTTGTGAGGGGAATGATTTTTGATGGTATGTAATAGAGTTAGTTTGTGTTTGAGGGTCCGGATGTGAATGAAAGGTTAGGCACTCTACCATTCATCTCAGTAAGCAAAGTGAAAAATTAACTAGTATTTTAAGGTTTTGCACTCCGGTTAACAACTGCATTAATATATTAGGAACAAACCATCAACAAAGTGGTCGTGTGCTGCACTGGGGACTCTAATTAACACCAACACTGTGGAAGAATTTCGTAATCGGAACAAACAGGAACTATTGAAGGTCTCAGCTTCTGCTTTGTGGGATGCCATAACTTCTGACAGTGCCTTGGAAAATCCTTCAGTTCTGGTCTCTTTTTTAATGTTTACATTTGCAGTAAGTATGTCTTGTTTATAGCTCATATATTTTAGTTACACTCTTTTTTGATAGATCATATGTTAAAAGCTAGAGGACTTACTTGGCTATGCATGTATCTGTGATACTAGTGTTGATGAAATTTGTTGAAACTATAGTGTTTTAGATAGGTTCTGCAATAGATTGTGTGTAGTTTACTCAAAAAAGGTATATAAGATGAAATGATAAGCATGGAAGATGTAACACCCCGAGAAATTATTTTTTTTCATATACTTGATTGTCATTTACTGCATTATCAACATAGCACCAGGAACAGTCTAAAAAAAAGCCATATCCACTCTCTACTTCTCATGTTCAGTGCATTGGAACCACAGTTCTCTGTCCACAACCAGGACTTGCATACATTTCCATGGTTTACCCCAGCTGCTTCACAAGTCTTAGTTCATTCCACTGACCTGTGCATGCCTTTCACCCTCTTGCATGTTCAGGCCCCAGTCATTCAAGATCTTTTTCACTCCACCCTTCTTTCTCCAGTTTGGTCTATCCCTTCTTCTTGTTCCTTCCACTTCTGACTCATATATCCACTTTGTTGACCACCTCCTCACTCATTCTTTCCATATGTCCTCACCACTTCAGCAGACTCTCTTCAACTATGTCAGATACACTCTTTTTTTCCCATACATTTCTCTTACTCTTACCCCCCCTCACGTCACATATTGTCCTTAAACATTCCATTTTCAAAACTTCCACCCTTGTCCACACATCCTCATCTATAGCTCATGCCTTGCATCCATATAACATTGTTGGAACTACTGTACCTTCAGACATAACCATTCTAGCCCTCCCAGACATCTTTCAGTACTCTGGGAACCTATGCCCCTTCACCCATCCTATGACTTGTTTCCACTTCCACTTCCAGGTATCTGAAACACATCGCTTCCAATTTTTCTGCATTCAAATTTGCACTCCAACTAACCTGACCCTCATTCCTGCTAAACTTATTTACCTTGCTTGTATTCACATTTTCTCCAAACTTCCTCCTCTCACACACTTCCAAACTCAATCACCAACCTTAGCAGTTTCTCACTCGAATCTGCCGCCAGTGCAATATCATCATCAAACAACAAATTTGTCCCTCTTCAAGATTTTCACATATATCACCATCACAACCCCTCCATAAACAAATTGAACAGCCAGGGGGATGTCACACACCCCTTCCACAGACCAGCCTTTACTTAGAACCCCTCACTCTCCTCTCTTCCTGCTCGTCCACATGCCATATACCCTGGATAACAACTTCTCTCTGCTTCTAAAACCTTTCCTCCTACTATGTATATCCTTAATACCTTCTGCAAGACTTCTCTATCAGCCTTATCATATGCTTTTCCAGATTCATTAATGCTTGTACAAATCCTTCTGTTTCTCTAAGTATTTCTCCCACACATTCTTTAAAGCAAACTCCTGATGGACACATCCAGTACCACTTCTGAAACCACGGTGCCCTCCCAAGTCTGATGCTTTTTACATGCCTTCACCCTCTCAATGACTACTCTCACATACAAGTTACCAGTTACACTCAACCCTCTTATACCTATTTAGTTTGAACACTCACCTTTACCCCCCTCCCCCTTGACATTATGCACTGGTATTATACATGTAGTTTGCCAATCTTCAGGCACCTCACCATGATCCATGCTTACATTGAAAATCTTAAGTAACCAGTCAACAACACAATCACCCCTCTCTTAAAAAATTCAACTGAAGTACCATGCACTATAGCCACATTGCCATAGTTTTTCTAATGCCGAGCTTTCACCACATCTTCTCTTCACCAAACCACTCTCTATGATTGTATCACATCACATACCACCCTAACCCAAACACTATTTATGATTTTGTCACATCACATACCATCCTAACTCAAACAACCTACATCTGCCACCCTATCATCAAACACATTCAGCAGTCCTTCAAAATATTCACTTCATCACTGCCTGTAACTACTTCTCAATTTGCCCCCTTCACCAATGTTCCTATTTGTTTTCTTGTTTTTTCACACCGTTTACATCCTTCCAAAACGTTTTATTCTCTAAAGTTTACTGATCTTTGCCCACCCCAGCTGTCATTTGCCCATTTTCAACCCTTGCACTATCCTCTTGACCCCCTGCTACATTCTCTTATGTTTCTCTCAATCATTTGCACTCCTTCCCTATAAGTACCACTCGTGTACCTCTCTTTTCCCTGAACAAGCAACTTCACTTCTTTATCTCACCACTCACTGCCATTTCTCCTCTGCCCACCTCTCACCTTACACATACAACATGTGTCTCTTGCATATGCCAGCACTATGTCCCTTAGTATCTCCCATAGCTTTGTTTACTATCACTTTTTGCCATTCTACGCTCACTCCCTCCTGGTATTTTTTCTCCCGGATTTCTTTTCCAAGTTCACTTACTCTCTCCACTTTCTTGTCACCCATAATGTTTCCTCTTTTTTTTCACCCTGGCCTATAAGGTAATGATCAGACATCCCACCAACTGTGCCACTCAGCACATTCCCATCCAAAAGTATCCCTTTTACATGCCTAGCAATTATTATGTAATCCAGTAATGCCTGCTGACTCTCTTTCCTACTCACATACATATTTCCCTCTTTTTAAATTGGGTATTCCCAGGCGCCAATCCTTTTTCAGCATGCAACTCTGAAAGCTTTTCTCCATTTCCAGTCATTCTACTGAATACCCCTTTCCCCAAGTTTCTCTCTGCTTCATTACTGACCTTCACATTTAAATCATCCATCACTATTATCCAGTCTTTTGCATTTGAACTGCTTACATATTCACTTAACTGCTCCTAAAACACTTACCTTTCTCAGTCTTTCTTATTATGGCCTTTTGCCTAAGGACTAATAATCGCCCATTTCTTGCCATCCATTTTCATTTTTACCCATATCATTGTAGAGCTCACTTCTTTTCATTCTTTCACACACTCCCACAACTGCTTCAGAATTAATGCTGTCCCTTCCTAAGCTCTTGACCTCTAACCAACCCCTGACTTTACTCCGAAGACATTTCCAAACCATTCTTCCCCTTTACTTTGTTTCATTTAGAGCTAGAACATTCGGGTTTCTTTCCTCAAACATACTACATGTATCATCTCCTCATCCAGGGTTACATCCACACACATTTAGATGCCTCAGCCTGAGCCTTTGAGGAGGATGAGCACTCCCCGCTTAGTTCCTTGTGTTCCATCTTTTAGAAATTAAAGTTCAAGAAGGGAAGGGTTTTCAGCCCTTTGCTTTTGCCCCTTTAGTTGCCTTCTATGACTCGTAAGGAATATGGAGGTAGAAATCATTCTCTCCTATCTCAGGGGTAAGAAATCATTCTACATGTGTAATATCAGTTAAAATCATGTAATTCCAGTTCAAGAAACAGTAATTTGATATTTATCCCTAAACCCTGATATGTGTTTCATTATTTTATCATATAAAACTGAAGGATAGAAAATCATTTGGATTTATGGATATGTTATTTATGATCCATCAAACTATTTTGGGGTTAGTAGTTTGTAACTAGAACAGGAATGGAATGGTAATACCAGAGGCTGAATGTCAGGTGCTTTGTTGAGCTGGTATCTGTGGCAGCATGGTTAGAAATTACTAAAGCCTATAGAATTTGATATCACCAGAAACTACTGGCTGAGCCTGTGACTGAGTACACATTTACAACAATAAGATCTGATTTACTATCCCCAGTATAGATGCAAATAAAAGTATATTCAGTTAATAGTGAATTCAGTTACAGTATGTGCAAGTGGTATAAGAATGTGGGTTGATTGTGTGAGAGGTTTAGATAAGTGTAGTGTGACAGGAATGTGCAGAGATCAAGTGGAAGGGGGAGTGGGAGACTGAAGGGTAGATGTAGGGGTAGAGTAAAGGAGGTTTGATTTATTAGGGGCTGAACATTCATTTGGTAGAAAGAATTTGAACAAAGTGAGGTATCAGGTTTGAAAGTCTATTATTGGGCTGAACCAGGGCATATGAAGTGGTTAGGATGAACTATGGGATGGTCAGATAGGTTTGGCAGTGGATAAAAGACTTGTTTTGGTACATTACACATGATAGCGAGAGGCTTGATGTTTGAAAATGATGTCTGTTTTGGACACTTCTTCATGGTATCAAAATGATTACATATATATGCAAATTAGAAAGGATTGCAAATGGTTTTATCTTCACAGCTTAGCCAGGAAAAAATTGAATAATATACAGTAGTGTTTAATATTCTGTCGTATGATTTTACAGTTAGGACAAGTACCTCTTCATAAATGCTTCTGCTTAGTTTAGGCTTATGTTTTTCCATTCCATTGAACTTTCAGTGTAACTTCAGTGTCTCTACCTTGCTTAACTCTGCTTTTATCTCCATCTTTCCTTTTGCCATCCATACTGAACTTTACTCCCAAATATCTAGCCCATTCATGAGTTTGTAGTTTTTCATACCTTTCAAAAATTAGTTTTAGTCGTATTTTTATCAAGATTTAGCATCCACTATTTGCAGATATCATTAGTGCAGCCCAGCTTTCTATGCACCTTTCCCTCTTGACTTAGATGATAACAGTGTTATCTATATACAGCAACTATGGTACCTTTCACTCTGTTTCAGTGAATAGATAGTATACACTGTCACCACACCATGCTCACACTTCCCGTGATGCCCTGTCCATAATTATCTGGTATGTGAGTGTCTTAAATGAATAACAGAACAAATTGATGTCTGTGTCCTGCTTTCATAAAGTAATGGGATGAGTTTATGAAATACAGGTGGATAACCCTTGGCTGTGATGGTGCATCACAAAATAAAAAAAAACAACCGTATTCCAACTTTAGAATTATTGGTTGCTTGTTTTTTACCAATGTAAATGTATTTTTACCAAAAGCTTTAATGTGTTTTATTACTGTAATTGATTGGAGTATAATCTTCTGAAACTTTCATTATCCAGAGGATTGAAAAAACCTATAAGGTTAAGTCACGAAAATACAGTACTCTTTAGTGGGTTTTTTGTCCATGCATTGTATACAGCTGTTTAACTTGAAATTAACCAATCCAGATGATTCTTGGCTAGGCTTAGTTATGTAGTGCACTAAGCTTAATTTATAGCTAGAGACCTGAGTTTCTTCTACTTTTAAGTACCTATGATGAGGTTTTGCATTATGTAGGGCTAGCACAAAACACTCGCCACTTGTACTTCTCGTATCTTGTTCTCCACTCTATCTGGCTTAATTCATCATAAACCACAAATGACCCCAGGTTATGGGGAGAGCTTAAGAATACTTTATTGGCTTTCTATTGTATAACTGTTTAAGAGTGATCAGCATTTTAAAATAGATAGTTTGACATCACATTTTAAAGTAAAACTGCGTAGCTGAGTAAAGTTATTAAGGGAGGCTTGGGAGGTGATTCAGTGGCTGTTTGTAGATGACACACCTCTGGTGGCAGACTGCAGTATGAAAGTAAAAGCTAGCAGTGACAGAGCTTGGAAGAGTGTGTGGAAGGAGAAAATTGAGATTAAGTGCAAACAAAAGGTAATGATGTACAGCAGGCAGATGAGACAGGATGGTTTAAGTGTTAGTTTGAAATAGGAAGACTTTGAGGAAGTAGAGAAACTTAGGTACCTGAAAGTGAACATGTTAATGAATGGAACTATGTGAACTGAAGTGAGTCATAAGGTGGGGGAAGGGGGCTGAGGTGCATTGAGGAGTGTGTGGAAGGAGAGGTCATTGTTTGTCTGAGCAAAGGTGGGTATGCTTGGAGATTTACTAGTCCCAGCAATGTTGCCTGATTTTGAGTCTTGGTACTTGTGTCAAAAAGGAAGGAAATGGGTGGAGGAGATGGAAGTGAAAAGCCTGAGAACAAAAATGATGTGAGGCAGACTGATTGTGTGAGGAATAAGAATGAGATGTGGTGATAACCAGTTTGACTTAAGAAAACTGATCAGCATGTGATGAAATGTTTTAGGTTGCATGGAGAGAATAAATGAAAAGGGACTGATGAAGAGGATCTACATAGCATAAGTGGAGGGAGGAAAGAGGAATACCTTCCTATGGGTTCTTGTGACAAGATTTTGCTATTAGGTAGGGATATTGTACATCCTAAGAAGGAGTTGGAAGGAAAAAAAGAATAAGGCTTTCAAGTATCTGTTTCAGAATATTCAGGAGGATGAGAGGTGTGCATGGAATAGAATGAATTACTGATGTGCTATATGGAGTGAAGTCAACATACTGTCTCTGAGTTGAACAATAGCATAAGAAGCTCTCAAGGTAAACCATGGAATAGTCTGTGGGGAATGGTTCTGGATGGTAGACTATGGTTTCAGTATAGTTTACATGACAGCCAGAGTGGATGTGTGCAAATGAATCCATAGTTCAATTGTTCCTGCACTTCCTAACTGAGGCAGGAGGAGCATTTGGGCATTAGATAAGGTTATATCACACTTATGTTGGAAATTTCCAAGCCTTTGCCTTTTGAGTATGTTTTACCCAAATTTAGAGATAAATTTCCAACTAAGATATGATTTTGATTACAGGATTTGAAGAAATACCACTACTACTATTGGTTTGCTTTCCCCTACAGGATTTGAAGAAATACCACTACTACTATTGGTTTGCTTTCCCTGCATTTACTTTACCAAAGACTGTCCCTTTGGTGAAACAGCCACAAAGTCTTTCAACTCATTTCTCAGATGAACAGGTTGGTTATATGATTTATATATTTTCTCCATCTTTCTCCTCCAACTCATCCCTCTTTTGTCTTTTTCTGTGTCATTTTTATTGTGTCTTTATGTTTTCATTCCACTTTATCAATCTTGTTATCCTTCACATCCATTTTTATCCACCTTTACTCTGTGTCCTAACCCATAACCTATGTGAAAGCATATTTTTCATATGTTTGTTTAGGATGTATTGTATTTTGGCTTTTCTTATGTTCTGACACATATGTATCTGTTTGTAAGTATCTGCATGACAGAGTTTGAAAGTCACAACTGATTTATTGAATATTTTACTTTTTTACATCGAGTTACAACACTGTCACCCATACTTTGCCTTTTATTCTCCTATGTTCAGTACTGTGTTTGTTAGGTAAATGTTAACCCTCTCGCTGGCTAAGATGCATATTGACTTCTCCAGACTCTGACACCATGGGCATTGCAGGCTGCCATCTGTTCCCTTGCACCATTCTCTATTAGCTGGAGCACATGCTATAATGTTTATTTCCTTTATTTATTTCTATTTGCTTCCTTTCATTTCCTTTTCTTTTTGTATTGAATAACATCTTGAGTGATGTATTTTCAGCTTGAATGAATGAATCCAAGGAAAGATATATTTATGTGTGTACATGTAATAAGAAATGCAGATATTTTCTTAAAGTAGTGTGTGGGTAGGAAAATAGGGTGAGTAGGCATTATTGGATTATATACTGGCTGATAAGTGTGTGAATAAGAGGCTCTCAATGTGAATGTGGTGAAAGGAGCAGCTGGTGGGATGTCTGATGATTAGCTGGTGGAGTTGAGAGTTAAGAATTGTAAATGTTTTTAGAAAAGAGGAAACAGTATAGATGAGAAGAGGGTGGTGAAAGTAAGCGAGCTCAGAAAAGAGACTTGGTGAAGAAGTACCATGAGAATTGACTGTATTATAAAGGTGAGAGTAAACAAAGCTTAGGGAGTGGTTAAGGAATTGGAGGAATTAAGGGAAGCAATGCTGGCACATGTGAGAGAAGTGTGTGACATGCATAACATGGGAGGTAGACAGGTGGGAAAGGATAGTAAGTGGTAGGATTACAAATGAAAGTCTCTAGTAAAGAGAGGCATATGGGCAGTGTGTATAGGGAAGGAGTGTAAATGATTAGAAGATATACAAGTGGTAGGGGATCAAGAGAAGGTGCAAGGGTAGGAAAAGAAGGCAGATGAAAATTAGGGTGGGCAAGTATCAGTAAACTTTAAGGAAAATAAGGTGTTTTAGGAGGTTATTAGTGAGAGAAAAGCAAGAGAACAAATGGAAACTTCAGATAAGGGGACGAATAGGGAATGGTAACAGGTAGTGATAGGTGAGGAAGGAGATGGAGTGAGTATTTTAAAGGAATATTGAATGTGTTTGATGACTGAATGGCAGATGTAGGGTAAATGTCTGAGTTTGGGAGGTATGTGAAGTGAGAAAGTCATGTCAAGTGTTTTGGTGAAGAGAGACAAAGTGGTAAAAGCCTTGCTTAGCATGAAATGTGGTAAGGTGGCTGTAGTGGGTGTTATTGAAGTTGAATTTTGCAACATTGGGGGATTACTTTGTTGCTGACCTGTTTGGATTTTCAGTGTATATATGGATGATGATGAGGTGCTTAAGGATTGGTTGATGCATGCACAGTGCCATTTTATAAAGGCAATAAGGACAGAGGTGACTGCTCAAACTTTAGAGATATATGTTAATTCGATATACCTGGTAAGTAGTATGGGAGAATGGTGCTTGAGAGGGTGAAGGCATACAAAGCATTGGAATGGGGAAGAACATTTTGGTTTCAGGAGTGGTAGAGGATGTGTGGATCATTTATTTGCCTTTCAGTAGAGGAACAGAAGGATTTGTATGAGGAAGGCTTTATGTATATATGGTGTAGGAGGAATGATACTAGAAGCAGTAAGAAGTTGCATAAAATCTTGAATACTTTATCTCCAAGTCTTAGTGAATGAAGCCAAGAAAATATGTATTATACACATATGTTAGTAAAACACAAAAATTTTTCTAAGTAACCAGATAGTTGTCTGTTTTGGAAGAGGCAAACCCATCTTCCATCCTCTATGATATGACTTGCCCTTTACCTGTGTTGGTGGCAATTTGGCCTTCATAGTCCACCTTGAATCTTGCTTCTTTCCTTCCATGACTTCTACACAGGATAACAGATTTGTGAGTGCTCAGAAAGCAAAAAGTTAGGCATGAAACACTTTAAAGAATAAGCAAACACAGTGGCCAAATGTATTTACTTGCACCAGCTGAAGTCCTTATTTTACAAAACATTGCCTAAAACTGATGGGATTCACTATTATATACACTCCCACGTGCTTCTTACTATCCTTGTCTTCTGCACGGGGTAACACAGATTTATATGTGTACTAAGAGCAAAATCTGACCTGAAGCACTATAAAACACCTCTCGAAACACAAAGGCCACACATCCACAGGCATCACATGACAATGACATGGGAAATACAGTCCAAAACTGGTTTGTTGCACAGGAAAAGACCACCCAGAACTGGCTGGATTCACTGTTATGCTGTCATGCTGCTTTTCAGTATAGTGAAAGCAGAAAGTCTGGCACAAAACAATGAAATCCTAAAAAGTTGAAAAGTGGCATGGTTATCCAGAGGTAAAGCAAGTGTCTTGGCAGCCTTAAAGCAGTCTGCAGTGCACATCTTCAAGAGGAACAAGTCCTCACTGCACCCAGTAGGACTGTTGGCTAGCAACAGATCTGAAGGATGTCACTGAGTTGAAGTAGTGGTGCAGAATTACTGAAATTACTGAAACCCTTCTTGATGGCACATCATATCCTATACCATTATTGACAAGCACATGGCTGAGTTTTGGGCCAGTTTAGGAATGGTTGACTGTATTATTGGGTTAATTTGATTTTGATTTGAAAGTACACCTTGAATATAAATGAAAATATCTTATATTTTAATATCTTATATCTTAAAATATTTTATCCCTGGGGATAGGGGAGAAAGAGTACTTCCCACGTATTCCCTGCGTGTCGTAGAAGGCGACTGAAAGGGGAGGGAGCGGGTGGCTGGAAATCCTCCCCTCTTGTTTTTTTTTTTTTATTTTCCAAAAAAAGGAACAGAGAAAGGGGCCAGGTGAGGATATTCCCTCAAAGGCCTAGTCCTCTGTTCTTAATGCTACCTTGCTAACTCGGGAAATGGTGAATTGTATGAAAAAAAAAATCTTAGGGAATATTTATTTTGTGTCTTGTGTTAATATTGATCATGAAGACATTTATATTTGCTTTCTGTGACTTTCCAGATCACTTCACTTTTATTAGCATGCAAAAGCCTTGGGACTGTTGTGGATCAGGGTTTTTTTGTTATTACTCAATCTGGCAATGAATTTGGTGTCCATCAACTGAGGGATTATCCACAGTTAAGAACTTCAGCTGCTGGGGTAAGTGTTTTTGATAAAGTTTTACACATGTCATTTCATTAATTGTATGGAAAGCTTATGACACATGATACAGAGATTTCTTGATTAATGCCTAGGATGCATTTGTGAAGACCATATGCTAATCAAACACAGAACTGGATGAGGTAATTACAATATGGCGGCAGAGGGGATTAATGCAAGACATCACCATTGCTCATCTATTAGCAGTATATGAGGGCTTCATTAAGATACTGGTAACAGCACAAATAGTGATTGTATGGAAATGATAAATGTATAAGTTTAGAAATAAAAACAATAATTTGTATTGATGATGACAGTGAAAAATTGCAGTACATTACATGAAGAAATATAAAATGCTGCCATATAGTGATGGAATTAATTAACACCAATGTGTTTGGTCGTAGCAACATTAAAAATACTCACTTCAACTTGCCTTATAGATTGCATCTTCATATTCTGACTGATGTTTTTCCTTTACTTCTTGACCACATTACCATCACTATTACCTGCAAATCTTTTTCCAGACATTATGGGTCAGTTAGGCTTTCCAAAGTAGGACAGATTAGGAAAAATTTTTAACAGGGTATTTTAGCAAAGCCTTGTTATTAAAGCATCTCGGTATAGAGGATAGTGATCTGTACTTACAGTTCATGAACCTGTCTTGAGAGGAATATTTCTTGACATTTAAAGGCCTCACACAAGTTTATTTTTCATGATGAAATGCTGCATCAATAGGCAGTACATTTATAAGTTTTTTCCTTTGGAATTTTATCAATGAAGTAAAGTAGATGAATAGTACTTGAGAATAAAGGAATCAGTCTTCATTAATGATTTTTATGGAAGAGTCTTATCCATTTTTCACTTTTTTCATTATCATGATCCTCACTTTCGGTTATCAGAGAGATATATCTAGAAAAAATAAATGTATATTTGCAACAGATACTTAAAGTTCCAAAAGCATATTTTAGATTTTCTCACAAGTTGTTGATAATTTGTTATTTGCTTTTTTAACTACAGACAGATCGAGAAATATTCCTGGCCTTCTCTGACCCTTGTACACTGCCACAGAATCCTGGATGGCCATTGCGCAACCTACTCACTTTGGTAACTGTGAAATGGTAATATTCACCCACCCTGTACTTTTTTGAAAGAGATATTTGATTTAGGATTAGATTAACAGAGTCCTCATGATATTATTGTTTTTGACTAGGATGCCCCAGGACAAAATTCTTAAAAAGGAAAGTAGTACCTTGTGATTTATTTGTTTTTCATATTTAATTGCTAGTTCCAGTGTAGTGAGGCAGTAACGGAAACAAACAAAGAAATTACTCATTTGCTCTCATCCACCCTCTAATTTTCAATATAATGTACTAAGACCAGATCCTGCTATCCAGTGCCAGACCCCGCAGACCTCTCTGTGGCTTCCCTTGATTACTTCATGTATCTAGTGATATCATGTTACTCCATTCACCACTGCTCCTGTTTGCTCAATCCCATACATGACTCATGCCTTCCTTCATGCTTAAGCTCTGTTAACTCAAAATATTTTATCTTTCACTCCAGCTTTCCATCTCATTCTTTAATCTCTCTGCCCTCCCTTTTCCCTCCTGTGCTGATGCATATACCCTCTTGGGCAGTCTTTCCTCACCCTACCTCTCCATAGCCCAAACTGTTTCAGTACACTCTGCTCAGCCCTCTCAAAGATACTCTGTTCACTACCACACCTGCTCAAAGTTACACCACACAACCTTTGGCTAGGGTGTTTCACTGGGAGTACTGTCTCATCAGAGAAATTATCACTTCAAACTAATCTACTTTTTCCTGCTACTGGAAGTAGTGCAGCCTTTAGAAAAGTCTTTGGTAATACCAGGGCTCTTTTTTTTTTGTATAGAAAATGGTCCTGGGGTAATTGTGATAATGATAAACAACATTTCTTTGATTATTTTATATTGTATTTGTAGAGTGTGAGTAATAGTTACAAGAAATGAGAAATTATTGTTGCTAGAAACTTCCTTTTGCTGAAAACCCACCAGAAAGGGTTAACATTTTATTCATAGTTTTTGGATAAGTAAAGATAACAGTTGATGCATTTCTTAGGATTCTTAAGTGACTAGGATGGAAAAGAAATTTTGCCACCTGCAAATGAGTTTTATTGAGACATAACACATAGCATTTGCATGATGGAGTAGTGATATAACTTCAACTGAAATTTGAGAGGAGTATAATTTAGCATGACTTTATTGTTTTTACTGATGGGGAAGTGAGAGGTGATGGTAAAGATTGTATGAAAGGAACATATTTTGTGAAATATTGTATGTGCTAATGACTTATTTGTTGCCTCTTGAAGGGAAAAAGTTGAAAAAATGCAGATGGATGTAAAATGGTTTGAATTTGGAATATGGTTGAATCACAGAAATTAAGAGAATGAAGAGAACCAAACAATTGATCAGCAGATTAAGCTAGCAAAGGAAGAGTGGTGGCAGAGATGTAGATTTGATTTCTAAAAGTAGACAGTTGTCAGACGCTCTTTTGTTCTGTGCTATAGAAGATGGAACTGATAGAAAGTTGGTGCAACCATCTCTAGTGGAATGGCAGGATCTCATGAATTGCTGGAAGTGTAGATTTTCTAAGAAAGAGAAATGGAGATACTGTAGTTAGGTTATTTGGATGTAGAATCTAGCATGAGGAGGATGAGATGAAACCAGATAGGAAGAAATCAACTATTGTGTATGCATATTAATACAGATATGAGAAATGGTGTTAAAGCAAAATTGCAACAGAAGTGTTTAGTGGGGAATGTGCTGTTGAGAAAAATGAAGGTTTGTGTGAGCATCCAGTGATATCATGCAGCAGATGCATTATAAAGATTTGGATTTGCTACTTCTGTAAAAATGAAACAGTAATTTGGAGTTTTTGTTTTCTTCCTTTCTGCTAAAGAAGCAGAAGAAATGGTAGTCCTTAGTAATCTAAAGATGCAATTGAAGTATCAAGGCTAGAGATAGGAATTTTAAGAGCATATAAGATTTGAGGGTTGGTTGTCTGTTTACCAAAGTTTTCATTGCAAATAACTCATTTTTGGATTTATGATACTTTGAAGATGGATGGCTTAGACTATTATTTGATTATGTAGCCATGGTTAGTACAGTATAATGAAGAAGAATCAAGACTACTTATTTGTTATTTGTTTACTTGCACTTACCTCTATCTTGGTGTGTGAATTTTGAAATTACTTATGTGAAACAGCCCCTAGTACTTGAGGTCTGTGTTTGATAGTCATTTTGATAAGTGTGTTTGATTGAACATTACTTGTTGATCAGGTCAAAACACTGGTCCATTTACAAGATTCTTTGTCTACGAATTCGAACAAGAAATGGTGTGCAAGATGCAAATCACAGTCTTGTAGTTGATGTGGATTTAGGAGGGATAGTTGATCCAGACATCCCCCTTGATATGCCATCATTTCTTGGATGGGAAAGGAATGAGCGTGGAAAAATGGGACCTCGGATGGTTAATTTGTCTGCAAATATGGATCCTACAAAGTAAGTTCTAATGCAGCTGTTTCTTTATTTGTAAAAGAACTTTTGATATTGTCACCTGCATAGTATGGCTTATATTAGGGGCACTTTATCCATTGTTGTCATCCATCCATATGTACCACATTACTCTCAAGTAGTTTTTTCATCAGTTTTCCAAATATTCTGTACATAAGATAATCCCCAAGTAAGCAAGCTTAAAGAATAGTGGATAGGTGAATATAATTTTCTAGATCTCTGTGAAAGGGTTGTTATTGTAGCTTTTTGTGTATTTTCTCTGTAACAAGTTTCTCTTACACCTATAGGTTAGCTGAATCTGCTGTAGACCTAAACCTCAAGTTGATGAGGTGGAGAGTGGCACCACAGCTTGACCTTCCCATCATCCATAACACTCGATGCCTCCTCCTGGGTGCAGGAACTCTTGGTTGCGCTGTAGCACGTTGTCTGATGGTGTGTCTTTCTTTGTTTTAAGGAATTCTTGTCTCACTATATTTCTGTATCTTGTAACTCTAATGCTCATTCTTAGAAAGATTGTACTAAAATGTCTTATTCAAGTGAACTCTGTATTTGGCATATGCATTTTAAAACCAGTTTGCCTGACCCATCTTAATGAGACAGCATCAGAAACAGACAACTTATCCTTTGAGGAAAGATCCTTGTGTTCTAACTTTTAAGAAAGACTAATACAGGATAGGAGGATTTCCTGCCCTTTGCTCCTGCCTGTCTTAGTACTTTTCTGTAACATGCAGGAGTTACATGTGTGGTATTTTTCTATCCGTATTCCTAAGGATAAGAACAGACTAAATAGGAAAATTCATCTCGTTAATTCATTTTGATAGTAATTGTGGTCATAGTTTCCTAACAGTTATTTTGCAGTCTGAAACCAGTAATTATGTAAGCAAAGTGATTTCAGTATTAATTCCACCAGCCTGTGGCATCATCCCATGTCACATCTTTACAATCTCATGGAGATTAATCATCCAGAGTTTCATTACAGATGCTTGTTGGTGCAAATAGTGACTGGCACTGACAGTTGCCTCCTTTCATGATTGTAGACATTGTTCCACTTCTCATACTACAGCTTAGAGAGCTTCATGCTGCTGTCGAAATGCTTAACCACTAGTATAAGTTTAGCATGCTAATACCATGCCAAGTGTAGTCACCTGTGAGATAACAGATCATATTGACTCCTAAACAGTAAATTAACTCCTAAACAGTGTATCAGTGATAGACAAGTAATATCAGTTGATTTCTGTCTATCTAGCTGTATGTGTTTCTGTCATCATTGCCTCCATTCCCAACATCATGGGATGGATCAGGTATATAGAGTCCTTGAAAATCACACAAACCTCAACCCTTGCTTGGTGTGCTAAAGTGAAACATGGACTTTCCTACATATAAAAGCTTTTCTGATTTTTCACTTTGCCCATTAAGTTGCCTCATCAGTTAGACCACCTTTTCTATTCATATTACCTTCATACACAAAATGCTTTGAAATACATCTTATCCTGAATCATTCCTGTAACATCTTCATCTGAAATAACCTTGGCCCTGATCACTTCTCTTACTGCATCAGTCCATTTCATTTGCAGTTTACTTCTCCTTGTACTTCAGCTGTGCTATTGTCTGCATCTTTTTGATCAGCCTGTCATCTGCCATACAGTCTACAGGGTATACCATCAGAAACTCGTTTTTGTACCTCAACAGTTATTTCTCTGCACCAAATATCCCTTGTATCTTGATTACATTAATCTTTCTAATTTTAAGTATATGGTGCAAATTATCCATCTTCCCTAATATTTTTTTGTGTCCTGTCCTGTTTAAACTTTGGGTCCATATGTAAACATCAGACTTGGTGAATGGGAAAAAGTTTCAGCGTGGAATGTGCAAGAATCTTGCATGAAGGAGTATTCTTTCCAACAGTGGTATATGTATAGGAAACCCAAGTTTATCTCAGGATAGATAGAAATAAGAGCAGTAGAAATAGGTAACTTGCATAGATAGTTGGACATATAGAATGAAGAATACATTTGAGAAAGATAAGTGGTTTAAAGAGATCATTTGGACAGCACCTGGATGAAAGTCCTTTTGGATGGTATTCCCATGTAGAATTGAAGTTAGAAGATAAGTTGGTCAGGAAGATATGCAGTAACAAGTAGAAGTTACTAAGAGGGGAGCTATGTCTCTGAAGAGTTGGATAGATGGAGTGGGGAAGTCGATTAGGACTGATGATATTTCAGATAAAGATGTTAAAGAGATGCATGGGATTCAGATGTGCTGGAAGTATTTTGTATAAGGAGGTGGTATGAATGAAGACGGTCTCATATATTGAATCTACCTTATGAGAAAGGTGGAAAGAATTGGAAGCACTTGTGTAAGTGGAAATGTCCATATTTCACATTTAATACACTGGGCATGGGTTGAGGGGGTGTGAGTGATTTTTGGAGGATGTGTGCCTGATTCACCCTATGAAAATTGGGGATGGAGTTAATGATGACAGATGAATAGAGATAGGTTGCTGCCAGTTATTTGGCTTTATGTAACCACTATAACAGCATAATTATGATGTTTTTGAGAGGAAACATAGAGTAACAAATGTAGAAGTATAATTCTTGTGTTTTAGCGAGCAGCATGGAGTAACCAGTGTGGGAGCATGGGTATATTGTTTTAGAGAGGCAGCGTGGAGTAACCATTGTAGCGCCATAATTATTTTATTTATTTATGATGATACAGTGCTGGTAGCTGATTCATATGAGAAACTGCAGAAGCTGGTGACTGAGTATGGTAAAGTGTGTGAAGGAAGAAAGTTGAGAGTAAATGTGAATAAGAGCAAGGTTATTAGCTAGTACAGTAGGGTTGAGGGTCAAGTCAATTGGGAGGTAAGTTTGAATGGAGAAAAACTGGAGGAAGTGAAGTGTTTTAGATATCTAAGAGTGGATTTGGCAGCGGATGGAACCATGGAAGCGGAAGTGAATCATAGGGTGGGGGAGGGGGCAAAAATTCTGGGAGCGTTGAAGAATGTGTGGAAGTCGAGAACATTATCTCGGAAAGCAAAAATGGGTATGCTTGAAGGAATAGTGGTTCCAACAATGTTGTATGGTTGCGAGGCATGGGCTATGGATAGAGTTGTGCGGAGGAGGGTGTGGAAATGAGATGTTTGAGGGCAATATGTGGTGTGAGGTGGTTTGATTGAGTAAGTAATAATAGGGTAAGAGAGATGTGTGGTAATAAAAAGAGTGTGGTTGAGAGAGCAGAAGAGGGTGTTTTGAAATGGTTTGGTCACATGGAGAGAATGAGTGAGGAAAGATTGGCCAAGAGGATATATGTGTCAGAGTTGGTGAGAACGAGGAGAAGTGGGAGACCAAATTGGAGGTGGAAAGATGGAGTGAAAAAGATTTTGAGTGATCGGGGCCTGAACATGCAGGAGGGTGAAAGGCGTGCAAGGAACAGATGAATTGGGACGATGTGGTATACCGGGGTCGACGTGCTGTCAATGGATTGAACCAGGGCATGTGAAGCGTCTGGGGTAAACCATGGAAAGTTCTGTGGGGCCTGGATGTGGAAAGGGAACTGTGGTTTCGGTGCATTATTACATGACAGCCAGAGACTCAGTGTGAACAAATGTGGCCTTTGTTGTCTTTTCCTAGCACTACTTCGCACACATGAGGGGGAGGGGGTTGTTATTTCATGCATGGCGAGGTGGCGATGGGAATGAATAAAGGCAGACAGTATGAATTATGTACATGTGTGTACATGTCTGTGTGTGTGTATATATATGTATACATTGAGATGTATAGTTATGTATATCTGCGTGTGTGGACGTGTATGTATATACGTGTGTATGAGGGTGGGTTGGGCCATTCTTTCGTCTGTTTCCTTGCGCTACCTCGCCAACGCGGAAAACAGCGACAAAGCAAAATAATGAATAAATAAATATATTTATTTTTATTTAGGCTCCAGTCATTGACAAAAATCCACATCAAAGCTGTGCCTTCATTGAAGCATGGAGGTTAATGAAAGGGGAAAGACGACAGGAAAGATATCAATGGAATTTGGAGGAGGTGAAAACCTGTCTTTTATAAAGTGCCAGGTCATAGTTGTTGTGAAATACATAAGGGAATAGAGGGTTCAGCATGGAGTAACCAATGTAGTAGCATAATTATATTTTAGAGAGGGAACATGGAATGCTTAACAAGATGTAAACAGATTCAATTGAATTCTTCCATACAAAGGGGTAGTTGTGGAATGGGATATTTTTGTGGAATTCTTGGCTTAAGGAACTTTCTAATGATAAGCATTGCTTCTTTAAGAATGAAACAGTAATCTTGAGAAAATTGTATTGTTTCAAAAAAATATTAGTTGAAAGTTTAAAAGACAGATTTCCTTCAAAATTTACCTGAGTGCAAACGTAAATTTTTGAGAATGTACGCCACAAATCTTAGATTTTATCAGATATGTATGTGTGTAGATATTGTAATTGATATTAGAAAATGCACTAACAATTCTTATGGGTGTGCTATTATTGTGCCACTGTTGAAGGAAGGTTTACGATTTATTATACAGGGTAGGCAGAGAGTCATACTCAGAAGAAATGATACTATTGTGTCTGAGGATGATCTGATTTTATCAAGCCCCAGCTCTGAGTCCTTCATTATGTAAAATACACCTCTTTATTGTTATATGATCATCCCTCAAGATTAAGTGCTACTTTTCACACTTTTATTTTAACTAAAGTCTGAGAGCAGTGGTTCACATAAGTGATAATGTGAAAAACAGTTAAGTGTATTTGTTAGGATTCTGCATGAAAAGATTTAAGTGCTGAATGAAAACCACTTCTTATAAGTACTGGCTGTATATTATAATTCTATGAAAAGCACACAGTTTCCTTCTGAATGCTTCATTATATGAAATATGGGTCCTTTGTCATTACTGACTGATATTGATAAAACGAGAATTAGCAAATGGCCTCAACATAAAATGATTTGGTTGATATTTAGATTTCTTAGTAAGTAAGTGTAGACTTTGATGCGTCTTCAGAAATACACTGAACCCTGGATAATTTACATCTCTCATCTCATTGGTTTTTGTTATATTTGTATCACCAATTTCATTTTCTATTATATGATATTAGTAAGGTGCATACAGCCTCTCAGATCACCCATACACAGCCTCAACCCATTTCCATTGTTCTAGATTCAAAGTGCCTTACCATGTCAGGTTTAGCTATTTTGAGAAGCATTAGTACATGTGCATGAGAGCCAAAGCAGATCTTCCTTTTATGAATATTTAGTGAAAGACAAAATACTTATAGGCAACTGAAAAGGCTTTCTGACCAGCCGGGCATTGTCCTAAAGGCATATGCATAAGACTTTCTTACCATCAGCAGTGTCCTGTGGACTGTCAAAGAGGCCCCATATTAGGAAGATGAGTATGTATTATAAAATGACAAAGCTCAGTATAGTCCTATAACTTCACTTAGTATGTTCACCTTATTCAAAAGTCAGTCATTATATCATCAACAGTTTTTAGATCCTGTGTAGCATATACACTGAACTGTTGGAAAAGAGAACTATGCTTCCATCACCTGAGATGGTAGACAAAGTGTATTTGAAAAATGTGTACATTAGTGACATTTATAAGGACTTACATGAACTATCAGAGCTGTTCATAATTTTTAGATTTCAATATTGAGATAGAATATTATCTCAGTGGGCCATTGAGTTTCCCATTCAGGCTCTGCATTGAACTCCTATAGAAACTGCCAAAAGTGCTTCCTGGATATTACTTCGGTAGCCTTAACATTGAAGTAAAAAAAGTTGAAAGAATCCTGTAGATCATGGTGAATCAGTGCTTCTCTCTCTAAGCAAACATTTACAATTCTTCCATTTCAGTGAATAGGAAGTCTCTTTAGTATAAGTTCTATTTATGCCTCTGATGTCCATTCCCTCCAGGAACTGCCATCGAGGGGGTGGCCATGGCCAACGAGTCTTCATTTATCCTTGTCCTTACAAGCCTCTTTCTTATATACCATTCCACACATTCTTCTCCCATTTCTCTCCTTCCAGTAATCTTCCATTCTATTTCACCATTTTATCGGTGGTCTTCCTCTCACATCAACCCCTGTAATTATACTATCATCCCATCTTGCAATTTCCACATGTCCAAGCCACCTCAGAGTATTATCTTTCACTCACTCTACCACTCCACAACTCATTCACTTTGTATTCCCTGCCATACCAAATCTCTGATACAACCTCTCATTACTTTCTTCATTTCATCTGGTCATATAGGATGTTCCTCTCAAATAACTCAGTTCCACAACCTGGATTCTTGCCTTTGAATTGGAGTTTTTAAGGTAGATTCATTGCACAAACAAGGAACATTTAGTAGACACATTAGGCAGAAGTAGTCAGTGGCAACATTTAGGTAGGAGCTCCCTGTAAACACAGCACTAGAGTTGCTCTGTGCCAGTTACCTGTCAAGGGTGAGGCACTGAAGGCTAAGAAGCAGCATGGAATTTCCAGAGGAAACAGGCATCTGAGATGTAAAAAGGTAGATACAATTAGGATTTTACACACAATAGCTGATATTGAGTGTATTTATATATATCTTTGTTTTGTGGTTCTATGTTTGCATGGAAAATGAGGAATTTCTAATGGATGATTAACATGTTGCCAGGAGCAAATGAACATTATCCTCATTTGCACACATCCACTCACAGGCTATCATTTATGATGCAGAATTTAAAGTCACACTGTCAAAGAACTTAATGTATTGTAATTTTATTTTCACCTCTGACATGATCTTTCAGGGCTGGGGTGTTCGAAGCTTAACACTGGTGGATGGTGGAAAGGTATCTTATAGCAACCCTGTGAGGCAGAGCCTTTTTACCTTTAATGACTGTCTGAATGGTGGGAAACACAAAGCAACAGCTGCAGCAGAAGCGCTTGTTGAGATCTTCCCCAGAATGGTTAGTGGTATACATGGTTTTCAATCTGTGAATGGATTGATAAGGAAAGTGGTAGTTCTAGACTGTAATCAACCAAGGAGGTACTACAGTAACAGTAATGATGTCTAGCATTTAACTGGCTGGAAAGTTCATATGTCTAAAATTTCCAGAAAAGTATCATCCACTACAAATGGATATTGTAATAACTAGTGTTCATATTATTTTATCTTTGTTGATTTGGCAGGTTTTCTATGTTTTCTGAAAGCCTTTCGCTGAATCTGAATCACAGTAATCTTTTACTAGGTGAAAAGTCTTTCACAAGTCCTAAATTAGGTTAACTAGACATTATATGGTATGAATGGTTCAAGCTGAAACATTCTGAAGGTACTCTATTTTTAGGTCCCGTGTTGATTGATTTATACATTTTGCTTTCCCTCCTTTACTGTTAGGGAGGTAAATGCAAGAGTTTTGGAGAGAGGGGCAAATATGCAGTCTGATGGGGATAAGAGGGCCTGGGAAGTGAGTCAGTTATACATTCAAGGGCCCAATAGCTCAAAATCTTTTTCACTCCATCCTTCCACCTCCAATTTGGTCTCCCACTTCTTGTTCCCGCCACCTCTGACACACACACACACATATATGTTGTTTGCTGATGATACAGTGCTGGTGGCTGATTCATGTGAGAAACTGCAGAAGCTGGTGACTGAGTTTGGTAAAGTGTGTGAAAGAAGAAAGTTAAGAGTAAATGTGAATAAGAGCAAGGTTATTAGGTACAGTAGGGTTGAGGGTCAAGTCAATTGGGAGGTAAGTTTGAATGGAGAAAAACTGGAGGAAGTAAAGTGTTTTAGATATCTGGGAGTGGATCTGGCAGCAGATGGAACCATGGAAGCAGAAGTGAATCATAGGATGGGGGAGGGGGCGAAAATCCTGGGAGCCTTGAAAAATGTTTGGAAGTCGAGAACATTATCTCGTAAAGCAAAAATGGGTATGTTTGAAGGAATAGTGGTTCCAACAATGTTGTATGGTTGCGAGGCGTGGGCTATGGATAGAGTTGTGCGCAGGAGGGTGGATGTGCTGGAAATGAGATGTTTGAGGACAATGTGTCGTGTGAGGTGGTTTGATCGAGTAAGTAATGTAAGGGTAAGAGAGATGTGTGGAAATAAAAAGAGCGTGGTTGAGAGAGCAGAAGAGGGTGTTTTGAAATGGTTTGGGCACATGGAGAGAATGAGTGAGGAAAGATTGACCAAGAGGATATATGTGTCGGAGGTGGAGGGAACGAGGAGAAGTGGGAGACCAAATTGGAGGTGGAAAGATGGAGTGAAAAAGATTTTGTGTGTGATCAGGGCCTGAACATGCAGGAGGGTGAAAGAAGGGCAAGGAATAGAGTGAATTGGATCGATGTGGTATACCGGGGATGACGTACTGTCAGTGGATTGAATCGGGGCATGTGAAGCGTCTGGGGTAAACCATGGAAAGTTGTGTGGGGCCTGGATGTGGAAAGGGAGCTGTGGTTTTGGGCATTATTGCGTGGCAGCTAGAGACTGAGTGTGAACGAATGGGGCCCTTGTTGTCTTTTCCTAGTGCTACCTCGCACACATGAGGGGGGAGGGGGAAGGTATTCCATGTGTGGCGAGGTGGCGATGGGAGTGAATGGGGGCAGACAGTGTGAATTGTGTGCATGGGTATATATGTATGTGTCTGTGTATGTACACATATGAGATGTATAGGTATGTATATTTGCGTGTGTGGACGTGTGTGTGTGTATACATTGTGTATGGGGGTGGGTTGGGCCATTTCTTTCATCTGTTTCCTTGCGCTACCTCGCAAACGCAGGAGACAGCGACAAAGCAAAATAAATGAATATAAATATTATTATTATTATTATTTCCATTGTCAGTGGATTGAACCAGGGCATGTGGGGCATCTGGGGTGAACCATGGAAGGTTTTGTGGGGCCTGGATGTGGATGGTGAGCTGTGGTTGCGGTGCATTACACATGACAGCTAGAGACTGAGTGTGAATGAATGTGGCCTTTTTTGTCATTTCTTAGTGCTACCTCGTGGGGCGGAGGATGCTATTTCATGTGTGGCAGGGTGGCGACGGGAATGGATGAAGGCAGCAAGTATGATTATGGACATGTGTATATTTTTATATGTCTGTGTATGTATATATAATTTGAAATGTATAGGTATGTACAGTATATGTGTGTGTGTGTGTGTGTGTAGGCATTTATGTATATGCATGTGTATGTGGGTGGGTTGGGCTATTCTTTCATCTGTTTCCTTGCGCTGCCTCGCTTATGCGGAGATGGCAATTAAGCATAATGAATGATAATAATATTTATATTTTATTTTATTTATATATTTATTATACTTTGTTTCTGTCTCCTGTGTTAGTGAGGTAGCACAAGGAAACAGACATGTACATATTCATACATGCTGCCTTCATCCATTTCTGCCGCCACCCCGACGTATACATTCATATACATACACCTATATACACATGTACATATTCATACATGCTGCCTTCATCCATTTCCGCTGCCACCCCGCCACACACACACACACACACACACACACACACACACACACACACACACACACACACACACATGCATGCAAGGTAGCTCTAGGAAAAGACAAAAAAGGCCACCTTCATTCACACTCAGTCTCTAGCTGTCATGTGTAATGCATCGAAACCACATCTCCCTTTCCACATCCAGGCCCCACAAAACTTTCTATGGTTTACCCTAGATGCTTCACATGCCCCTACTCCCCGCATGCCCCTCACCCTCCTGCATGTTCAGGCCCCGATCACTCAAAATCTTTTTCACTCCATCCCTCCACCTCCAGTTTGGTCTGCCTCTCCTTGTTCCCTCCACCTCTGACACACATATCACCTCTGTCAATCCCTCTCTACCCACCCCCTCCACGTGACCAAACCAACTCAACACACCCTCTTCTGCTCTCTCAACCACACTCCCCTTACCACCACACACCCCTCCCATCCTCTCACCACCTACTCGATCAAAGCACCTCACGCCACATACTGTCTTCAAATGCCCCATTTCCAACACATCCACCCTCCTCTGCACAACCCTATCTATAGCCCATGCCTTGCAAAGACTTCATGATTTAAGATAGAGTCCTTAAACCTACATGAATTCTGTGGAATGTCCCTAAGAGGTACCAGGCAAAAGTATGCGAGAGCAAAGTGTGAAAGATGAACAAAATAGATAACCCACAAGGAGTGAGTTCTGAGTATGTTCTTTACAAAAATACATAACCATACATAACCTTGAGAACAGAATTGACATAGTTAAAAACAGCACCAGATTAAAAATACATAACCTTCAGAACAGAATTGACATAGTTAAAAACAGCACCAGATTAACCTAAGAATGACAACAGTTCAGTTTATGAGGCAGCAGAGAGTAACAGCATTGTGAAACAAGCTGCATATGTGATGGGCACTGTGGATACACCTCTACCTCTTGGAAAAATGTCAGCATACACACTCACTTGCCCTCTGCCAGTGGCCAGTTAAGGGAGAAGCACTAAAGGCTAGGAAGCAGCATTGGATTTCTCTTAATCTCAGTCTCTGAATTTGGCATTTTCACCCCTGTGGCTGGATGAATGTGAGAGGACTGTTGGGTAAGGTGATTTTTTATGTCCCTTTTGTTTTGATTGCTAATTCAAAAGCTGGATATTAGTTAGCTAGTGAGTACCTTATTTTTAGAGGAAAAGCTTTTCCAGCTGACCTTGTGCTGTTGACCAAGGGCATCCCAGGGAAAGAGTGTATTTTGAATGTAGAGTAAATAGCACCTTCAGGTTCAAAGTTTGTTCTGAAGGTTCCAGTGGTATTTATTGCTCAACAATCCTCTTCCAAAATGATATAAAGCACTTTTTTTTCATCTTCCACATGTGCTAAAAAGAAAATATCTATCAGAATTCTTTTTTCACTTCAAACCTCTATTTGCTATCTTTTGATTTCAGAATTGTAAAGGTGTTGTACTGAATATTCCTATGCCTGGCCACACTGTTGGTCCGAGCCTTGTTAAACAAATAAAGGAGGATGTGACAACCCTTGAGCAACTTATGGATGAGCATGATGTTATCTTTCTTCTTACGGATTCACGTGAGAGTAGATGGCTTCCTACACTACTTGGTGCTGCCAGACAGAAAGTAAACCATTTTCTTTTAGTCTGTTTCTGCCAACGTCATATATTTGTATATGTTATATAATTTGATTATCATGTATTACCTTCATGAAAGAGGCACTGATATCATTTACAGCAGATTTTAAGTTATTCTAAAGAGTGGTAACTAAAATGCTCTTAAATAGTTTCAGATTCTTTGTTCAAATTTCCATATTATCCTTATATTACTAAGATTTCTAACCAACTTTGCTATTCTGTCACCAGTTAGTGCTTACAGCAGCCCTAGGTTTTGACACTTACATGGTAATTCGTCATGGATACCGCAGCCAGACCAAGGAAGGAGCATGTAGTGTTAATCCTTCCAAGGCTTACCCCTGTTTTGCTCATGGATGTATCCCAGGCAACCTTCTTGGATGTTACTTCTGTAATGATGTTGTTGCACCAGGAGATGTAAGTTTTTGCTAGAATGTTTCGATATCTTTTAACAATAGTTTATAGATGATCACTTTGTAGTTTTTTCTGCATGTTGCAAATAAGTTGTTTGCATTATCCAAAGTAAACTGTTATCCAGAGTCTTAATGTGTTTCATTGTTTTTAAAAGAAGTATAAAGTAACATCACAGATCATAATGTGGAGCATGATATATTTTCAAGAACATATTCATATCTTACACTAACCATTACATTTGGGCTTTAATGTTGAGTATGATGGATAATTTGTTAGGAAAGCCTGCTTTTAGTGTTTGAGTTCAGCTACAGGGACAAAGGCCTGCCTATAATGCATCCATCAAGCAATAAACTCTAATATGCATTAACTTAACTTTGGATGATAGACTGGTGGGTGATTTTTTTTAAGAGTTTATTGCTTGAAGGACGCATAGGCAGGCCTCTGTTCCTGTAGCTGAACTCAGACACTGAGAGCAGGCTGTTCTAACAAATTATCCATTATCTCCCAACATTTGTCTTCCACAGACCAACCAGTCAGTGCTATAAAGAATAGGGAAACAGACATTGTTATATTCTCCAATTTCAAACTAAATTCAGTCCAAGCACCAAGTAACCACCCGAAATTCCTGTTCATATCACAGCTAGGCTTAGATTGATAGAGGGCTTCCATGTTGTTGAATAAAGATGGGACCCTATAGTCTTTTAATCTGAGAATTGTTCAAAAAGGTGATATCCATTATGTTTGTAAAAAACATTCTGTTTGTTGAGATGGCTTACAATGTACAGGGCTCTTTCTGAAGTCTGTTTTGTTAAGGTGTTGATAATCTATGTCTATCTATTTTTCTGACACCTGTTCCTCTGGGAACTCTTAGAAGGATGGCCAAGATAGAAGTCTCCATAGCTGGTGAACTATATTGCTGCTCTCCGCCTTTAGTGCCCACCCTTAACAGGCCATTGGCAGAGAGTAACTGGAGTGCAATGTTTCCAAATGCTCCCTCCTAATGTTCTTACTGACTACCTTTACCTAATGTTCCAACATTTTACTTCTGTATAATGCTTCTACCTAATGTTCCTACCTACTACTTCTATCTAATTTTTTTCCCAAATGCTCCTGCCTGATGTTCCTACCTGTTACTTCTACCTGATATTTGTATCTAATGTTCCTACCTACTACAAGTACACCACCAATTTTCTGGCAATTGATGGTGTGGCACCTGCTTTAGTCTGGGCAAAATTACATGAGGGAAGTTGAAATTACTGCTACCACCAGACTAGTTTGTTGGGCACCCACAGATGGCATTGTGTGTAGGGCTTGCTTATTTACATTCTTTACTATGCACTTGTTGGTAGTGATAATGCAATTCTGTGAGATTCTTAGCTTAATTTGCTTAAATTTAACCCTAGCTATGGGTTCTAAGACATATGAGAGTGTCAGTCATTGTGTCAAACATAAACACTAATCCATGTTGATCCAAGATAAAGTTTTTTTTTTTTTTTTTTTTTTTGCCACTGTCTCCCGCGTTTGCGAGGTAGCGCAAGGAAACAGACGAAAGAAATGGCCCAACCCACCCCCATACACATGTATATACATACGTCCACACACGCAAATATACATACCTACACAGCTTTCCATGGTTTACCCCAGACGCTTCACATGCCTTGATTCAATCCACTGACAGCACGTCAACCCCGGTATACCACATCGCTCCAATTCACTCTATTCCTTGCCCTCCTTTCACCCTCCTGCATGTTCAGGCCCCGATCACACAAAATCTTTTTCACTCCATCTCTCCACCTCCAATTTGGTCCAAGATAAAGTAGAACTGTTAAAAAAAATGGACCGTGGTGTTTTGGTGCATAAGCTGTGTGACATCTGCAGTATTGGTTCATCGACTGTTTATGATATAAAGAAGCAAAGGGAGAAAATATTGAAATTCTAAGCAGACAGCAATTCCAAGAAGCAAATGATGATTAGAAAAACTATGAAAGATGGTAAGAGTACTGAGCACAATTGAGTGATGATGGAATGGTTTCGACAGTGTAGGAGTGATGGAGTGGACTTGTCAGGTAGCATGATGGACCAGGCTAAGTTTTTCCATAAAGAACTTGAGCGTGACTCTAGTGAAGAATGGATTCAGAGATTCAAGAAGCGTCATGAAATTTTTATTAGTAAAGTGTGGAGAAAAGCAGTCTGTAAACCATGAAGGAGCTGCTGAGTATGTGGATGAATTTGTGAAGCTTGTAGCTGACAAGCACCTCAGTCCTGAGCAGGTGGATAATGTATTTCATTTATTTACTTGATTTACATTTAATATTTGTTTGATTTAAATTTCTAGCAGTCCATGGTATACCTTAGACACATGGGAGATTTATAATTACTGGGTTAGAGGTGTGTTGATGAATTAGCATTATATGACCATGGTTGGTCCGGCAAAATGGTCAATTTGGCAAGGCTTTGGAACCAAGAGTGCCAGAAAATTGGTGGTGTACCTTTACTAAAACTATCTGTTGCTCCTACCATTTAGACAAAATGCAGGGTGGGTGCATATTGATGTGCATAGCACTCGCCACATGAAAATCTAGAGTTATGAAGAATGAGTTGTGTAAGTTGAGTGTTGTCAAGTGTCATATGTGACAAAGAGACATTGTATATTTGTGGAAAGAATGCTAGCTGTCTACATGTGAGTGAGGCAGAAGGTAAAGTCTGTTGATAATAGTATGATTAATTCATTTTTTTTTTTTTTTTTTTTTTTGCTTTGTCGCTGTCTCCCGCGTTTGCGAGGTAGCGCAAGGAAACAGACGAAAGAAATGGCCCAACCCACCCCCATACACATGTATATACATACGTCCACACATGCAAAATATACATACCTACACAGCTTTCCATGGTTTACCCCAGACGCTTCACATGCCCCGATTCAATCCACTGACAGCACGTCAACCCCGGTATACCACATATCGCTCCAATTCACTCTATTCCTTGCCCTCCTTTCACCCTCCTGCATGTTCAGGCCCCGATCACACAAAATCTTTTTCACTCCATCTTTCCACCTCCAATTTGGTCTCCCTCTTCTCCTTGTTCCCTCCACCTCCGACACATATATCCTCTTGGTCAATCTTTCCTCACTCATTCTCTCCATGTGCCCAAACCATTTCAAAACACCTTCTTCTGCTCTCTCAACCACGCTCTTTTTATTTCCACACATCTCTCTTACCCTTACGTTACTTACTCGATCAAACCACCTCACACCACACATTGTCCTCAAACATCTCATTTCCAGCACATCCATCCTCCTGCGCACAACTCTATCCATAGCCCATGCCTCGCAATTCATATCAGTGATATTTTTCATGATGATTATATATCTTTAAGTACCCCTTCTCTAAGGGTTCTTTCAAGACAATGCTACAATCAGCAGCAGGGAAAAGGTGAACTCCTTTGGAGTGAAAGAAGTTCTGAAGGTGACTTTTCACCTGGGGCATAACCACAAGCAGATGGGGTCTAGTCAAGTGGTGATATGGCTGATGATGTAGTAATGAAGTGATATTGATGTGGATTTATTTTGTGATGAGCATCTAGTGTTTGGATATCTGGCTCAAAGAAGTTGTAGATTGTATGTACTTAATTAACATATTCAAACAGTCAACTTCATTTGGGTGGTACAGTGTTTGTTCTTACAGCGAGAGAGTTTATGCTCATATGGCCCTTTCTCTTAACCTTCTCTTTTCCAGCATATAGTTTAGCATTTCATTGCTTTTCTCATTCAATATTCTACATTTACTTTGTCTCTTTCACTCACCATTGTATTCCTGTAAAAATGATGTCATCTTTATTCAATTCTTATGTAGTTCCTTGTTGTGCACTGTCGTTTGTCTTTTCACGTGTAATTTTGCATGAGAGATTGTATTTGAATTAAGGGGAAAGTCATACATAAATAATTACCTAATTTTCCTGTACAGGGAGGGAGTTTTTCACACTTGGGGCCCCAACTCTTGAACATTCTCTCTCCTACAACTTTTTGAATTTCTCTATGGTGTTTACAGTAATCATGCCTTCAGTCATTGTTATGTTCCATTCATTCATCATGTCTGTTTTAACAGGTTTCCTGCTTAGTTTCATGTTGCATCATGTGGTTGTTCTATCCCTACATTTCTTAAAGAAATTAGTGCATAATAAGGATATGATTATATTTGGAAGACACTTTTTGAGGAAGGATAGATATTTTCTTTGGTTTTTGGGCTTTTTGTGTTAGAGTCCACTGGCTTTGAGTGAACATAATTTCTTGGATGGTATTATCCAAGCATCTATCTTGTTGGCGAAATTAGTGTCTCCTCACAAAAATGATAGTATTCCTATATCCTCTATTTTCCCACTCTTGGGTCTTGATCATAATTACAGCACAGCCACACAAAGTCATTTATCAAGCATTATCAAACTCAACATAATCATGCATATATGACCATCCCATTGTTCTGTTACTGGTAGCTCCAACTCTAACATATAACAGAATTGTAGTTTGAGCTGGTTATAGAATACTAATAGAATCCTAATTTGAATGTGGTTTGATATTTATGACAGACAAATGATTACCTTACTGAATCTTAGAGAATCAACGTAACACCACCAATTCTTCATGGGTATTTCTTTCTTTAGTCAACCCATGACCGAACTCTGGATCAGCAATGTACAGTTACTCGCCCAGGTGTTTCCTACTTGGCTGCTGCTCACGTCACAGAGTTGTTGATTTCAGTCCTCCAACACCCAGATAAGTATGTCATAGTGCATTATGCTTGAGTATATTATGTGTACAATTGATTGTAGTTAATTGTGATATTTGAAGGTTATGTATACTGAAAAAAATAATGATTTTAAACTGAAAAATGTGATCATGGTATTAAAAGGATGTCAGAGCCTAAGATGTAACATGCAAGGGTAACATATGCTGAGACTTAGCTGCCAAGAAAATGGATAAGATCATGAAGAACCTGATGTAAGTTGTGTGTTAAACCACACTTTTCAGTTGTCTCATCGACATCCTCTCAATACCTGGTGATACTGATAAAGAAAATTTCTTCTTATCCAGAAGTGAAAATTAACATGCAGTTCAGGGCATTCTTGATGATTTGCTCAAATGTATTTGGATGGCAGTTGCAGGCAGGGGTGAAGTCACTCACTGGCCAATTACCCAAATTTTTTGTGTGATCTCTGGTGTCTGCAGATTTCTTGGCCTCTTCCAGTCTAAAACATGACATACAAATGGCTTTATGTATCCTAGACATTAGATTTCAAGTTTAGATTGACTACTACCAGACGTCTGAACTTGGGACTCATCAAAGCATGGCTCATTCATGATGATCTGAGAAAGTAACCACTGGAAGAGTGCATTCTAACTAAGCTAAAAGTAGGTTCATAATTTTTACATATTAGGTAATGGATAGATGTCAGTTTGCCCATAACACATCTGTATCTAACTGGGTATTCATGCCTCTTTAGGACCAGCATCTCTCTTCTGATTCTGTTTTTCAGCACTAGCATGTAAGTACATTTCATTGATTGCCTCACATCATTATCATTATTATTATTTTGCTTTGTCGCTGTCTCCCGCGCTTGCGAGGTAGCGCAAGGAAACAGACGAAAGAAATGTCCCAACCCACCCCCATACACATGTATATACATACACGTCCACACACGCAAATATACATACCTATACATCTCAATGTACACATATATATATATACACACACAGACATATACATATATACACATGTACATAATTCATACTGTCTGCCTTTATTTATTCCCATCACCACCTCACCACACATGGAATAACATCCCCCTCCCCCCTCGTGTGCGAGGTAGCGCTAGGAAAAGACAACAAAGGCCCCATTCGTTCACACTCAGTCTCTACCTGTCATGTAATAATGCGCGAAACCGCAGCTCCCTTTCCCACATCCAGGCCCCCACAGAACTTTCCATTGTTTACTCCAGACGCTTCACATGCCCTGATTCAATCCATTGACATCACGTCAACCCCGGTACACCACATCGATCCAATTCACTCTATTCCTTGCCCGCCTTTCACCCTCCTGCATGTTCAGGCCCCAATGACTAAAAATCTTTTTCACTCCATCTTTCCACCTCCAATTTGGTCTCCCACTTCTCCTCGCTCCCTCCACCTCCAACACATATATCCTCTTGGTCAATCTTTCCTCACTCATTCTTTCCATGTGCCCAAACCATTTCAAAACACCCTCTTCTGCTCTCTCAACCACGCTCTTTTTATTTCCACACACCTCTCTTACCCTTACATTACTTACTCGATCAAACCACCTCACACCACGTAATGTCCTCAAACATCTCATTTCCAGCACATCCACCCTCCTGCGCACAACTCTATCCATAGCCCACGCCTCGCAACCATATAACATTGTTGGAACCACTATTCCTTCAAACATACCCATTTTTGCTTTACGAGATAATGTTCTCGACTTCCAAACATTCTTCAAGGCTCCCAGGACTTTCGCCCCCTACCTCACCCTATGTTTCACTTCCGCTTCCATGGTTCCATCCACTGCCAGATCCACTCCGAGATATCTAAAACACTTTACTTCCTCCAGTTTTTCTCCATTCAAACTTACCTCCCAATTGACTTGACCCTCAACCCTACTGTACCTAATAACCTTTCTCTTATTCACATTTACACTTAACTTTCTTCTTTCACACACTTTACCAAACTCAGTCACCAGCTTCTGCAGTTTCTCACATGAATCAGCCACCAGTGCTGTATCATCAGCGAACAACAACTGACTCACTTCCCAAGCTCTCTCATCCCCAACAGACTGCATACTTGCCCCTCTTTCCAAAACTCTTGCATTCACCTCCCTAACAACCCCATCCATAAACAAATTAAACAACCATGGAGACATCACACGCCCCTGCCGCAAACCTACATTCACTGAGAACCAATCACTTTCCTCTCTTCCTACACGTACACATGCCTTACATCCTCGATAAAAACTCACATTATTATTTTTGTCTTTTCTACCTTGCCATAATCCATTCAGGTACATGATTTTTTCCTTTTGTCTTCAGAGGTTTAGCTGAAGCACGTTTGAGTGATCAGGTTGATGTAACTGAGGGGGTGTTAGGTCCAGTTCCTCATTCCTTGCGAGGATTCCTTGGGCGCCACCAGCTTGTAACTCCTGCTTCAACGGCCTTTCAACAGTGTCCTGGTTGTTGCGATAAGGTAATATGTTGTTCAAACTCCAAACTTTAGTACTATATGGGGTCTGGTTCAGTTTTCATTGCAGCCCAAGAGTCTGTTAGGAAATAAGATTTGTTGAAGTATATGTGAATGAACAGTGTGATCCAACAGCAGCTGATTGTCTAAAACTTTATTACTTGTTAGAATTCCTGTTGTGATATCCTTTAATAACATGTTTTAACTGGTTTTCAGTAGTATCTTTGTTATTTTATGTTTGCAGTTTGTCCCTAATGCTCCACAAATATCTGTTATAACATTCACATTGATAAGGAAGCACTTGGAAAAGAACTTCATTGTGGAATCGAGAAACATATTTAACATATTTTGACTGTTTTCATGCAAGTTGGTTATTATCAGCTCACTTGCAGGAATGGTTAAAGCTGGAAATGAGAAGAAATTGATATAGGAAAAGATAGATATGTGATAACTGTTATGAGCCAATAAGCAAGGAGATGGGAGACAACTGTGAGGAAAAATGTTGGGGTTCTTGGGAAGATGAGGGTAACAAAATTTAGTAGTATAGCAGGGTAGACAATTGACTGAAACGTTTGACAAGTTTTGTATCCGTGGGACTAAGATTGGAGAAGCTAGAGATTGTTTGTATGTTTTTCTTTCTCAAGAGAGAATAAGTGAGCATTAGTTTTTAGATTTATTCTTATTATTACTATTTTATTCATTTTGCTTTGTCGCTGTCTTCCGCGTTAGCGAGGTAGCGCAAGGAAACAGACGAAAGAATGGCCCAACCCACCCACATACACATGTATATACCTACACGTCCACACACGCAAATATACATACCTATACATCTCAACATATACATATGTATATACACACACAGACATATACATATATACACATATACATAATTCATACTGTCTGCCTTTATTCATTCCCATCACCACCCCGCCACACATGAAATAACAACCCCCTCCCCCCTCACGTGCGTGAGGTAGCACTAGGAAAAGACAACAAAGGCCACATTCATTCACACTCAGTCTCTAGCTGTCATGTAATAATGCACCAAAACCACAGCTCCCTTTCCTCATCCAGGCCCCTCAGAACTTTCCATGGTTTACCCCAGATGCTTCACATGCCCTGGTTCAATCCATTGACAGCACGTCGACCCCGGTATACCACATCATTCCAATTCACTCTATTCCTTGCACGCCATTCACCTTCCTTTATGTTCTGGCCCCTATCACTCAAAATCTTTTTCACTCCATCTTTCCACCTCCAATTTGGTCTCCCACTTCTCCTCGTTCCCTCCACCTCTGACACACATATCCTTTTGGTCAATCTTTCCTCACTCATTCTCTCCATGTGACCAAACCATTTCAAAACACCCTCTTCTGCTCTCTCAACCACACTTTTTTTTATTACCACACATCTCTCACCCTATTATTACTTACTTGATCAAAACCACCTCACACCACATATTGTCCTCAAACATCTCATTTCCAGCACATCCACCCTCCTGCACACAACTCTGTCCATAGCCCACGCCTCGCAACCATATAACATTGTTGGAACCACTATTCCTTCAAACATGCCCATTTTTGCTTTCCGAGATAATGTTCTCGATTTCCACACATTCTTCAACGCTCCCAGAACTTTTGCCCCCTCCCCTACCCTATGATTCACTTCCACTTCCATTGATCCATCCGCTGCCAAATCCACTCCCAGATATCTAAAACATTCACTTCCTCCAGTTTTTCTCCATTCAAACTTTCCTCCCAATAGACTTGTCCCTCAACCCTACTGTACTTAATAACCTTGCTCTTATTCACATTTACTCTCAGCTTTCTTCTTTCACACACTTTACCAAACTCAGTCACCAGCTAGTGCAGTTTCTCACTCGAATCAGCCACCAGTGCTCTATCATCAGCGAACAACAACTGACTCACTTCCCAAGCTCTCTCATCCACAACAGACTGCATACTTGCCCCTCTTTCCAAAACTCTTACATTTACCTCCCTAACAACCTCATCCATAAACAAATTAAACAACCATGGAGACATCACACACCCCTGCCGCAAACCTACATTCACTGAGAACCAATCTCTTAACTCTCTGCTTACTCGTACACATGCCTTACATCCTTGATAAAAACTTTTCACTGCTTCTGACAACTTGCCTCCCACACCATATTTTCTTAATACCTTCCACAGAGGGTCTCTGTCAACTCTATCATATGCCTTCTCCAGATCCATGAATGCTACATACAAATCCATTTGCTTTTCTAAGTATTTCTCACACACATTCTTCAAAGCAAACACCTGATCCACACATCCTCTACCACTTCTGAAATCACACTGCTCTTCCCCAATCTGATGCTTTGTACATGCCTTCACCCTCTCAATCAATACCCTCCCATATAATTTACCAGGAATACTCAACAAACTTATACCTCTGTATTTTGAGCACTCACTCTTTTCCCCTTTGCCTTTGTACAATGGCACTATGCAAGCATTCTGCCAATCCTCAAGCACCTCACCATGAGTCATACATACATTAAATAACCTTACCAACCAGTCAACAATACAGTCACTCCCTTTTTTAATAAATTCCACTGCAATACCATCCAAACCCGTTGCCTTGCCGGATTTCATCTTCCGCAAAGCTTTTACTACCTCTTCTCTGTTTACCAAATCATTTTCCCTAAACCTCTCACTTTGCACACCACCTCAACCAAAACACCCTATATCTGCCACTCTATCATCAAACACATTCAACAAACCTTCAAAATATTCACTCCGTCTCCTTCTCATATCTCCACTACTTGTTATCACCTCCCCATTAGCCCCCATCACTGAAGTTCCCATTTTTCTCTTGTCTAATGCACTTTATCTACCTCCTTCCAAAACATCTTTTTATTCTCCCTAAGATTTAATGATACCCTCTCACCCCAACTCTCATTTGCCCTCTTTTTCACCTCTTACACCTTTCTCTTGACCTCCTGCTTCTTTCTTTTATACATCTCCCACTCAATTGCATTTTTTCCCAGCAAAAATCGTCCAAATGCCTCTGTCTTCTCTTTTACCAATAATCTTACTTCTTCATCCCACCACTCACTACCCTTTCTAATCTGCCCACCTCCCATGCTTCTCATGCCACAGTCATCTTCTGCGCAAGCCATCACTGCTTTCCTAAATGCATCCCATTCCTCCCCCACTCCCTTTATGTCCTTTGTTCTCACCTTTTTCCATTCTGTACTCATTCTCTTCTGGTACTTCCTCACGCAAGTCTCCTTCCCAAGCTCACTTATTCTCACCACTCTTTTCACCCAAACATTCTCTCTTCTTTTCTGAAGACCTCTACAAATCTTCACCTTTGCCTCCACAAGATAATGATCAGATGTCCCTCCAGTTGCACCTCTCAGCACATTAACATCCAAAAGTCTCTCTTTCGCGCGCCTATCAATTAACACGTAATCCAATAACGCTCTCTGGCCATCTCTCCTACTTACATATGTATACTTATGTATATCTCTCTTTTTAAACCAGGTATTCCCAATCATCAGTCCTTTTTCAGTACATAAATCTACAAGCTCTTCACCATTTCTATTTACAACACTGAACACCCCATGTACACCAATTATTCCCTCAACTGCCACATTACTCACCTTTGCATTCAAATCACCCATCACTACTATGAATACGAATATTTAAGTGAATTTAAAGTGATGTATGATCTGTAAAAAGAAAAGGCAGTATGTAAGTTGTCAAAGATGATGAAGAAAGATTCATCATGGACTGCCAGCGCATTGACTTGTAAGGCATAGGTGTAGAAGTCCCTTGCCATCGATGAGGTTTTTTCTGGAAGATCCAATGGATGGCAAGGTACAAGGCCTTTGGTAAATAGGGCATGAGGGAGAGTGCCTCTTGAGATACATATTTTAAGCCCTATAAAGAACACTTCAGGGTTCAAAATAAGCATATTATACTTCAAAAACATACTTTTACAATAAAAGTGGAAAGAAATGATTAACAAATTCTCTATAGTAATGATAGATGATGGTACATTACTGCTGATGCTGTGCCTCTGTGCTCTCACAAAGGAGCTGTTTGGCTACACTGAATACAAAAATATCTCAACATTCGTCTTAGCAACACCTGTTTATGACACTCCTCGTGCCTCTCGCTGGCAATTGTGATTAGCTGGACTGGGCTTTGAGCCATGAGACACTTGCCCAATGTGCAAAAGATTTTGATGTAAAATTGTTGGCATTCAGAACTTGATGTCATGGTTGGTAGAATGGTGCACATTATTTAAGTGTGTTTAATCAGATTGGTAGGCAAGGGACCTCTGTGTACAGAAATATAAATTTGTCAAAATACATCTTATTTTAGGTGTAAAAGGACATTATAAGTAATAGTTTTTTGTTTATGAAAAATATATTTTGACATGAAAATAAGCAATTTTTAGTAAAATGTGACTTGAAGAACTAATTTTTCTATGCACACTGGAGGCAAAAAAATGGCTTTTTTAAACTTAGTTTAAAACCGTGAACAGAACTGTGATTTTAGATACTTTATTTAGATGAAAGAAAGTCTCACAAACAAAAATGACAGTTTTGCATATATCATGATTTATAGTTGCTTGAAAAAAAAAAAGATTAGGTAAAAAGAGTAGGAGACAGGATTGTACTGTCATTACATTGCACCTTGTGGGAGTTTTGAAGTGGAAGCAAGGAGGTTGATATGCCAGTAAAAATAGGTACAAGGAGAATGTGACCAAAGAAAATGAATGATTTAACTGAAAGTTGCAATATTCCTTTTATCAGAAACATCTTGTTCTGGAAATTACCTTTTTTATCACCCTTTTTTTATTGTTTATAATACATCCATAGAATATATGAATTTTGTAACCCCTGCTTTCATCAGGTGATATCAGCATACAGAGAAGAAGGTTTTGAATTTCTGCTGAAGGTGTTTAATTCTCCTGCTTATCTGGAAGAAGTATCAGGTCTCAGTGAGCTGCATCAGTGCATCGATGATTCTCAGGTACTTATTCTTGAAAAACCAGTTGATATTAGGTTAAGGTTTTATTTTTATGTGCTTACATACCTGTAAATGTGAATAAGAGCAAGGTTATTAGGTACAGTAGGGTTGAGGGTCAAGTCAATTGGGAGGTGAGTTTGAATGGAGAAAAACTGGAGGAAGTGAAGTGTTTTAGATATCTGGGAGTGGATCTGTCAGCGGATGGAACCATGGAAGCGGAAGTGGATCATAGGGTGGGGGAGGGGGCGAAAATTTTGGGAGCCTTGAAAAATGTGTGGAAGTCGAGAACATTATCTCGGAAAGCAAAAATGGGTATGTTTGAAGGAATAGTGGTTCCAACAATGTTGTATGGTTGCGAGGCGTGGGCTATGGATAGAGATGTGCGCAGGAGGATGGATGTGCTGGAAATGAGATGTTTGAGGACAATGTGTGGTGTGAGGTGGTTCGATCGAGTAAGTAACGTAAGGGTAAGAGAGATGTGTGGAAATAAAAAGAGCGTGGTTGGGAGAGCAGAAGAGGGTGTTTTGAAGTGGTTTGGGCACATGGAGAGAATGAGTGAGGAAAGATTGACCAAGAGGATATATGTGTCGGAGGTGGAGGGAACGAGGAGAAGGGGGAGACCAAATTGGAGGTGGAAAGATGGAGTGAAAAAGATTTTGTGTGAACGGGGCCTGAACATGCAGGAGGGTGAAAGGAGGGCAAGGAATAGAGTGAATTGGAGCGATGTGGTATACAGGGGTTGACGTGCTGTCGGTGGATTGAATCAGGGCATGTGAAGCGTCTGGGGTAAACCATGGAAAGCTGTGTAGGTATGTATATTTGCGTGTGTGGATGTGTGTATGTACATGTGTATGGGGGGGGGGGGTTGGGCCATTTCTTTCGTCTGTTTCCCTGCGCTACCTCGCAAACGCGGGAGACAGCGACAAAGTATAAAAAAAAAAAAAAAAAAAAAAAAAAAACATACCTGTGTGCGAGTCCCCACAAGATTTTGTCTGAGGCAGGGCTAGCGTATAGTGCTTTCTGCATATTTTACAATACTATTGTTTTTTGCTGCCATGTGTATTAAATGGATGTCTCACTTGGGTTCTTCCAAATATATTTTGAGCCATTTGAAGATGTGTGTTTTCACTTGTTTTTATGTATTGTCATTTTCATGTCGGTAAAACACTGAAGAGTCTCTCCATCTTTCATGCTGGGTTCATGATTATTTTTGTTTGGTACCATTTTGATGTATTCTCTTTTGGTAATATGGTAATTATGGTGGTTGCATTATGCTGTTTCTTCAAGTTTATGAAATTTTTAAACTATGTTTTCCATAATATCGTTTTGTCTTGCCAAGCTTGAATTATATATCATTTTTATCTTTTTAGACTCTGTAGTTCAAGCTCTTTCTGTCTTGCATGGTATTTCCTGTACTCCATTCCTCTCTGAAATCACTTCAGCTTATTGCTTTCAGATTGCATTAATTAACTGGTGACCGCACAGTGCAATAGTAGATTGTAAATGTATAAAATTTATATGTTCTCGTAAAGTATAGCACAAAGCTTGTTTATAGAAGTGGGTTGAGGGGTTAGTGGAAGGTTTAGGCTGATGAAGTAGCAGGATTGTTTATGGATGAAACTGTAGACAAAATCATGGGTGAAACTGTACATGTAGATTTGTGTGGTTTCTCTACCTGCTTTCGCTTAGGTTTGAAAAACTGATCCAAAGTCAGTTAGACTTTCATTTCTTCTGCTCATATAGGTCTTTAGACTAAAGCAACCAATGGCTTCAGCCACCAGCCAAGCAACTTGGGAGCTGCATCTACCCTACTTCTGAAAATGTTCAAGGCTTTGTTTTTAAGCTGGAAAGCCTGTGGCAGTCATTTTGTAGTTAACACTTGCTGAGATGGTGTTTCGAGAGGAGTTTCATCTTTAGCTCATTATGATTTCACATCCATAGAATCTTCTCTTAACAAATGTTCTCCATGTAATGGAAGGGACTCCTCCATGTCAGCCTCTCCATATCATCAAAACCAAGTTCATTTCCATAATCTATGATACCCTACTGCACACTTAAGGTGATATCTTCAAACCACTTGGAATTAACAGACACAGGTGAAATTTTCTTCCAAACTCCATTCATTCACAATGAAATAACATAATTGTTTCTAATAATTTGGAGAATGTTGTCCCACCAAAATTACTTAACAGTTGCGTTATTTGTACCATTTGTTGCTGATATAAGCTGCGAGAATGTGTACTAGAAGTAGTGTGCCTTGAATCTAGCAGTCATACTCTGATGTATGGGCTGGAGCAGTGCAAAAAAGCATTCTTTATGTTAGGTTAAGTCGTGTAGATTTATGGGGTGAGCAGAGGGGCATTGTCTTTGAGCACTAAAATTTTAGAATCCAAATTTTCCTTGGTACCATATTCATTCCAAATTGGGAGCCCGTTTGTAGACAGCCAATCTTGAATGTATAGGTGGGGTGGAGTTTAAGGCTGAGTAGGGAGAGCAGTAGTTTAGTGTTTGTAGAGTTGTAATTGTATACACGTGATTAGGCACTTTCGAAAAGGGGGGGGGGGTGACTATAGATTGCTGAAGTGTGAAACAAGTTTGTCTTTTATTTCTGCTTAGGGACTAGTGGTTGATTATGTTGTAGTTTAGGTGACATGTGATGAGAGAATGGAGGGTATATAAAGTGATATTAACATGTACTAAGAGTATATTGGGAGCCCATTTGTAGACAGCCAATCTTGAATGTATGGGTGTATGTTCAGTGGGGTGGAGTTTAAGGCTGAGTAGGGAGAGCAGTAGTTCAGTGTTTGTAGAGTTGTAATTGTATACAGGTGCTTAGGCACTTTCGAAAAGGGGTGGGTGGGGGTGAATATAGATTGCTGAAGTGTGAAGCAAGTTTAAGTCTTTTATTTCTGCTTAGGGACTAGTGGTTGGTTATGGTGTAGTTTAGGTGACATGTGATGAGAGAATGGAGGGTACATAAAGTGATATTAGTATGTATTAAGAGTATATTGTGTGGGAGGTAAGTTGCTAGAGGCAGTGAATTTTTTTATCGAGGATGTAAGGCATGTGTACGAGTAAGAAGAGAGGAAAGTGATTGGTTCCCAGTGAATGTCGGTTTGCACCAGGAGTGCGTGATGTCTCCATGGTTAATTTGTTTATGGATAGGATTGTTAGGGAGGTGAATGCAAGAGTTTTGGAGAGGGGCAAGTATGCAGTCTGTTGTGGATGAGAGGGCTTGGGAAGTGTTTTACTTGTTGTTCACTTACGGTACAGCACTGGTGGCTGATTCAGGTAAGAAACTGCAGTAGTTGGTAAAGTGTGTGAAAGAAGAAAATTGAGAGTAAATGTGAATAAGAACAAGGTTATTAGGTCCAGCAGGATTGAGGGACAAGTAAATTGGCAAGTAAGTTTGAATGGAGAAAAACTGGAGGAAGTGAAGTGTTTTAGATATCCGGGAGTGGATTGGGCAGCAGATGGAACCATGGAAGCGGAAGTGAGTTACAGGGTGGGGGAGGGGGCAAAGGTTCTGGGAGTGTTGAAGAATGTGTGGAAGGCAAGAAAGTTATGGTAGCTGGTTAAAAGCTGTTGTACTGATCTGTGTATGCACATTTGAAAAAATTCAGGGTGTGTAATACAAGTAAATGAAGAAACAGCATAAACTCCTTGAACATACAGAAGTTACCATCTTTGTAAAGTATTCATTTTTCTTCTTCAGGTTTGGGAGCTAAGTGACAGTGAAGAGGAAATGGAATGAAAAGTCGCTTACCGAGTTAATTTAACTACTCCCTTTAGCTTGTGTCCTGATGAAGTTCCAGAAGAGAGCTGTGAAATGCTAAATTATATCAGGAAGAAAATGATAGACATCTTAATTCTTTCCAATTACTAAGGAGCACAGCTGTTATTTCCTTTTCAGGTAAATAAAAAAATTCTTCTTTCTAGATATTTTTATTTATTGTATAGTGTATGTAGACGAAGCAAGTGAAGAAATAGGGATAGGAGTAAAAATAAAAGGAATAATACAAGCTGATTTTTAAAAAATGACGAGATGTTCTATTAGAGATAGAAATGTTGGTACAACAGGATGCAGGGTAGGTGTAAATGAAACAGGTATGTAAGAAAGGGAACATAACAGAGGAGGTGGAAACAAGGGGAGTAATACATCTTAAAAGCTGAAATATGTGTTGGTAAGATGTGAAGTTGCCATTGAATAGATTTCTAAAATGCATGGAAAAACAGAGAGCTTGTTTTGTTTATGATTAGATGAAGGCAGTGATTGTCCTGTTGCATAATTTACGCAAAAAAATATTGAAAGATGTATAAAAGATTGTTGTCGTAACATACTTGGATTGTGGTTTAAGGACTTTTGAACCTCATGTAAGTGAAGATTAGATAAGGAATAAGGCTTGTAGGCCAAATTTTTTCATTTAGACAAGTAATAGGGAAAGCACTAAAGAATATAGGTATCATCTAGACAGGAAATGGAGAAAGCATCAGAATATAGGTAACCACTGATTATCAAGTTTGTGTAATGAGGGTCAGGGTGACAAAATTTTGGTTGGATGCTGAATTGCTTATTAATATGCATCCACATGTAAATCTTTATGATGATATATCAGACAGTGCTTGTAAAATGAACTCGGATGTAAAACTTAAGCAAGGCATGGATGATATGTGGCTACTGGGGGTAAGAGAATATAGTAGTGCTTCCTCTACTTCATAAGAGCAAATTTTAATGAAAGTAAATTTAGAACTTATGGAATTAGGAAACGGTATGCTAAGAGTCAGTAGGAAAGTACCATGGAGGTTTTGAATTATGCATGAAAGACTCCTGAATCCTGTTATTAGCTTTCATGACAGAAGTAGTGCTTGTGTGCAAGTAAATGGTTGTGTGTGTAGTGTGAAAAAATATAGGTTTCAAGTCACCAACTCGGCCAACTAAATCATGGTATATTTTGATAAAATTCCTTAAAATCCATTTCATTTACTATTGCCATGGATTCAAAGATGGAGACAAATATTCCATGTGTATGTCTTTATACTTGTCTTTAACTCCAGTTTCAGATTATTAGCTTTGTTGTGTTTAACCCTTAAACATCAGGAGGCATACATGTATATGTTTTTCTGACTTTGTACCACTAATGCATTAAATCAGCAATGCCTTAGGGTATGATGCACACCCTCCCATACCATTTCCCCACCATTCTCCTTTGGGACCTATGCATTAATTTCACTATTATTTTATACCAATATGAAATGTATTATTTTTTTTGTATATATTCATTACATTTCAATGCATTTCTTTCATCCTATAGCAGAAAATTTGAATGATGCACTCCCTTTAAAAGCCTTCATCTACCATTCCCCATGTGGATTTACGTAACGTCACCATTATACCATTCATATATGTATACTTTTTTATATATATAAATCCTTTACAAATATTTCTTTCATTTCATAATCAAAAAAATTAAAATCCTTGCTTTTTTGTTGATGTAGTGATCAACTTTTTGCAAGTCACCTGTAGTTTAAGGGTTATATTTTTATCAGACTTGGTGAGGTTACATATTTCATTCTTTTGATCAAGTTTGGCTAGAATAGTAATTAATACCAACTAGTTTTACTGAATTTCATTAGATTTTTATTTGACTTGGTGAAATGAGTATTTATTCTTAGCAAGTTTAGTGATGGAGCTGAAGAATTCTCCTTTCTATATAAATCTGTGCATAGTACAAACACTAAGAAGTTTGTTCTCCTAACCTCTTGATAATGTCAACATACACCTAGTCATTGTAATCATAAGGTTAAGAATGACTGAAATACTGTACCTGTTAAGTAGCTTTTGGCTGAACAATTATTTACTTAGTTTAGCAAATGAGTTTGAACTGTGAGATCTCCCCTTTACTGAATGAGTTAGTGGTTCTCAACTTCCAAATTAATGTAGACAAATGTCACTGACTGTACATCAGTTGATTATATTTGGCTGTGAAAAGTTATGCTGGACTTGAGAAATCTTTCATTTCTTCACTTTTTGGCTTATATTTAAAGATACAAATTACATAATTGTATGCCAATAAGCATATTTGCTTCAACTCTGTTTTAGATCAAAGACCTTGTTAAATCATGCTGTACTTTTATCAGAATTTGTAAACTCACTCACACGGCCAACCTGAAACCTGAGGATGTTTTCTTAACTTTTGGAAGGTTCTCATCTGTTACCAGTGATCATATTCCGACATGTTAAAATATTGTAGTCATTATTCACACAGCCATAGTACTGTAGTTTTATTGTGTATGTTTTTTTACTTATAAAAGATAGGGACAGGTTTCAATGTATCACATTGAAAGCTAGTGTGAGTGTATACAAAAGAAGCAGCCGTTTGTATATTTTTAGTAGTTCCTTTCTAAGGTGGGAGAGGCAATTAGATATGAAAGAAAAAGATCCCATTTTATAACTAAAGTTTTTAAGAAATAAAGTCAATGAAGGAGAATACATAATACATTGTATATTTTCCATCTGAATGGTATACATTAAGAAGACTATTTGAGATATAGTATTGCATTATTTTAAACATTCTAAAAGGGGAATTCATAAGAATCAAAAGTATATGGATACATAAGATTCTAAAGCATATTCCTACGCAATCCAATATTGTAATTGAAGTTTTAAAGAAATCAGTTTTATCAAGGATAAGCATGATACATTGTACATTTTCCATCAGAACATTATACATTAAATGAAGACTATTCAAGATATTGTATTGCATTATTTTAAACATTCTAATTGGGGAATTCATAAGAATCATAAGTATATGGATACATAAAAGATTCTGAAGCATATTCCTACCATTTTCTCTACTTCCATAACAAACTCATAGCACAGTAGGCAGGATTGTTGGGAGGATGCTATTTCATGTGTGGCAGGGTGGCAACAGGATTGAATGAAGGCAGCAAATATGAATATGTACACGTGTATATATGTATATGTCTGTGTATATGTATTTATGTATATATGCGTGTATGGGTGCTTATGTACATGTGGGTGGGTTGGGCCATTCCTCGTCTGTTTCCTTGCATTACCTCGCTAATGCAGGAGACAGTGATTAAGTACAAGATTGAATAATTTTCCCTTGATGAAATTAAGAAAATTGACTTGTATGTGCTACAAGTGATAACATTCTGCTTGCAAGGGCTTAAGGAAATGGAAAATCACTGGTGAGGGTGTCTGACTTCCTGTTACTGATTGTAGAGCAGTCTTCTAAAGAGTACTAGAGTCATTCAACTTTAAATGTGTGTTAAATGTTCTTCACTGTACTAAATGTATGGATATACGTGATTAATTTTTTCATATTTTGTGCATGGATTCTTGCACACTGACCAACAGTCAATAGCCATTAAAGTCAACATACATACACATCTGTTTTGTACAGGCAAGCAAATGCTCCAATTAAGGCAGTCAATGACATTTGTTCATATTTTTACCATAGTTTAAGGCAGTTACTCAATTTACCACTAACATACAAAACCTAGGCTTTGAATCCCATTTGGGTAAAGCTGATTGGGCTAACATTCCTTGTTTCTTCATAAGGTGAAGATAGTGTCTTGAACTTACCTGTAAGTATTAATATTGTTCACTTGCAGATTGTTCAGTCCAAAGTCCATATTTAGTGAAAATCAAGCGCTGGAATTTTAGGGTTAAGTATTTACAATAGAAGCTACAGATTTTTTAAAATTAAAACTACATGGAACCTTTCAAAGAACCCATGCAGTATATTTGCACTTTCCCCTCAATATTTTTGGCTACTTGTGTAATCACCACACCATCCACCCCTTTTAGTCTCCTTATATGACACTCATGGAGGTTATTCTTTCTCCCCTATCCCTCGGGATTATTTTTTTTTTTACTTAATCACAGTCTCCCTTGTTAGTGAGGTTGCGCAAGGAAACAAACGAAAGAATGGCCTAACACTCGCATGTACATACAAATGCCCACACACGCATATATACATGCCTATATATTTCAGCATATATGTACATACTCATATTTGCTGCCTTCATTCATTCTTGATGCCACCACATGAAATAGCATTCCACCTGCTTCTTGTTCCCTCTACCTGACACACATCCTCTGTCGGTCTTTCCTCACTCGCTTCCACTTCCATCCGGTGATAACTCCACTTAATATCTAAAGCGTGCCACATCCTCCATTATTTTCTCCCAATTAAATTGTCCCTCAACTCTACTGAACATTATCTCCCCAAAATATACTTCAAGCTCAAGTTCCTTAGTAACATGCCAAGAATGCAATTGTGTATCTTGCAAATTTATAGTTAATTCAGCAATATATCCACTAGTAATCTCCAATTATGGAGAATATATAAACCCAGTCCATGATGTCCACACCTTGATGCCATTTATCCCAAGTGGTTTAAATGCCATTGTGTAGTCCATTGCCAGCAGGCTCTTTACAAAATACTTAAATACTTATATTCAACCTCTAATTTGTTATTAACCATACTTGTTGCATACACTGACCAATAAGCATCATCTTGAGCATTAATAACAGTCAGCCGTTATTACAGATTTTCCCTCAAACATTTCCCATTTGATGTATAAAATTAAATGTTAACGGGTTTTAGGTTCATATTAAATTAGGTTTTATTAGTTGGGCAAAATTAGAGTTGTCAAATAGCAAAAAAAATGTAATCCACTGCAGACAGTATCCCATGTATTGGATGTTAAAGAGAAGCAAGCAAACAATTTCCAGTTTATTATAAACAATACTATCTTTCACACACACACCTGGAATGGATTGTGCATACATTCTTTGTATTGTGGTACCCCAGTCAACATAATGAGATGATTATTAGAGCTGATAAAACATGATAAAGATGAAATGTTTTTCCATTATAATTTACATTCAAACAATGCACCCGTAATAAGTTTTACAATTCGTCCTTATCGAAGTCTTCATCTCCACCAGGTGGTGGTGCACCACCAGCACCCTGGTAAAGCTTAGCAACAATTGGTTGCACAATGTCTTCCAATTCCTTTTTCTGTGCCCTGTATTCTTCTGCCTCTGAATCAGGGTGATCCTCCAGCCATTTAATTTTCTCATCAATTGCTTCTTCTATCTTTTCTTTGTCTTCATCAGAAAGTTTAGCTCCAAGCTTTTCTTTATCATTAACCTGGTTCTTAAGACTGTAAGCATAAGATTCAAGTTCATTTCTTGATTCAACACGTTCCTTAAGTTTTTTGTCCTCATCAGCAAAGATCTCAGCATCTTTTATCATGCGCTCGATGTCTTCTGGTGTTAGGCGATTCTGATCGTTGGTAATTACAATTTTTTCTTTATTGCCTGTGCCCTTGTCTTCAGCAGACACCTGGAGGATACCATTGGCATCAATTTCAAAGGTTACTTCAATTTGTGGTACACCACGAGGAGCAGGGGGAATGCCTGTCAAGTCGAATTTTCCAAGGATGTGGTTGTCCTTTGTCATTGGTCTTTCTCCTTCAAATACTTGGATGGTAACAGTATGTTGGTTATCAGATGCTGTGGAAAATATCTGGGATTTCTTTGTTGGAATGACAGTGTTACGAGAGATCAACTTTGTCATAACGCCACCTACAGTTTCAATACCCAATGTAAGGGGGTTAACATCTAATAACACCAAGTCATTTGTATCATCTTCACCTGACAACACACCTGCTTGGACAGCAGCTCCATAAGCCACAGCTTCATCTGGGTTGATTCCTCGAGATGGTTCTTTGCCATTAAAGAATTCTTTAACCAGCTGTTGGATTTTGGGGATACGAGTAGAACCACCTACCAAGACTATTTCATCAATTTCTTTCTTCTGCAAGTCTGAATCTTCAAGGACTTTCTGCACTGGCTTCATAGTTGATCTGAAGAGGTCCATGTTAAGTTCTTCAAACTTGGCACGAGTTAGTGTTTCAGAGAAGTCCTCACCCTCAAAGAAGGATTCTATTTCAATCCTAACTTGATGACTGGAAGAGAGGGACCTCTTTGCCTTCTCCACTTCACGACGAAGTTTCTGCACAGCACGATTGTCTTTCCTGATGTCCTTGCCCTTCTTTTTCTTGTAGAGCTTTATAAAGTGGTCCATGACACGCTGATCAAAGTCTTCACCACCAAGGTGGGTGTCACCATTTGTGGCCACGACCTCAAACACTCCAGAGTCAATGGTTAATAAGGATACATCAAATGTACCACCACCAAGGTCAAATACCAAGATGTTCTTTTCTCCATCCTTCTTGTCAATACCATAAGCAATAGCAGCAGCAGTAGGCTCATTGATGATTCTCATGACAGTTAATCCAGCGATAGTACCAGCATCCTTAGTGGCCTGACGCTGAGCATCATTGAAATAAGCAGGAACAGTAACAACGGCATGGGTGACTGTTTTGCCAAGGTAAGCTTCAGCAACTTCTTTCATTTTCCCAAGCACCATGGCGGAAATCTCTTCAGCAGCAAATACCTTATCGCCCTGTGAAGTTGTTACTTGAATATGGGGCTTGTCATTTTTCTTGATAACTTTGAAAGGGAAGAACTGAATGTCATGCTGAACAGATTTGTCTGTCCATTCACGACCTATGAGACGCTTTGCATCAAATATGGTGTTCTCTGGATTTGTAGTCAGTTGATTCTTGGCAGCATCTCCAATTAGCCTTTCTCCTTCTGAAGTGAAAGCTACATATGAAGGTGTGATCCTGTTGCCTTGATCATTGGCTATGATCTCTACTCTTCCATTTTTGAATACACCAACACTGTAATGCAGAATACAAGAGCATGTTAGAAACAATGTAAAGTAAAAGTACTAATTTGAATAAATAATTTAGTCTCGAGGAAAACTGGTCTTCAAGGGCAAAATATTCCTTCCCATGCTCATAGTATTTGAGGAAGCTTATCGAAGTACAAGGCATTTAACATTCTCCAAGTGATATCTTGCATTTTAAATAACTTTTACGACGAAATTTTTTAAGACTTGACCGCTACAAATGTAAATTATGTCAATGAACCTTACTTGCAAAGAAATGTTTAAATACGAAATACTCATTCCTGGAGACTACACATACAGGAAAAATTGATTAGTTTATGGATTAGCATATCAGAGGTAGTCAAAGTGTTTTAAAGATAATTTGGGTATGACTGCAATGGGAAAGTAGCTGTAGCACTTATTCAAATTATGAAACTAGGACAATTTTAACAAAGCTAACCTTAATTTAAAAATGTTGCAAACATTGCCAATTTTAATAAAAATTTTAGCCCCAATTAAAGATTTATTAGAAAGTTCGGACAGAACTTCAAGGTTTTGAATATTTTTTTTTGGCGATAGAGGAAAGTTTCAAATGACAAAACTGTGCCATTTGCAAAAACTTACCAGGAGTAGGTAGTTCCAAGATCTATTCCAATAACCGTTCCTACATCTTCCTTCTTATTTTCTTTGGCAGTTACTACTGCCATTACAGCCACAAGGGCCAACACTGTCCAACCCCTCATAGTGGACCTGGAAAAGAACATTAAATTAAACTTCCGACCAATTAAATGCTCAAACAATGGTGTACACAAAGTTATGAAAACAATATACAAATTACTTGAAAAACTAAATGGCAGGTAGGAAAATATTTTTTGGCATATCTTTAAGAAACAAATATGATTAATAAAAAAATATCACTTTCCCCATGAACTAAAGCCCATACCACAAAAAGCAATTCAAACACTCATTCTAGAGTAGACATTAATATTCAAGAATCTTAAATTCAATATTCACTAATCTTAATCTTGGAGCCATTAAACTTATTATATACTCATTTAAAACTGTTCCGGATATTTTATAATACGAATATAGCCATGGTCAAAATTATTTATATATAAGACATTTTAAAACTGGCCACGAACCAGCTGGAAAGTATTGCAAACTTTTGCTTTATCGATTACTTCCGTGGTACATTCCAGAACCAGTACGTTTCAACTAAGCAAATTCTATCCACAGTATTACAGTAGTGCATTAGAGAATTACACGTCATCCAATAGACAAACTTGTGTTCCACCAAATATGTTAATTAGGTCAGTGTACGTCATACGTGGGTTGTACACCGGCTTAAATGTCAAACGTCAACCATCAGAAATTTAGTTTTGTTTTTTAAACCTAAGTACCTCACGATACTCCATGGTATTCAATTGTTTGATATTGTTAAAATTAGTATATAATGCTTAGATTATCATTCAAATATCTATAGTTCAATGCATAGTGCAATTACTAGCAAACTATAATTGGAATAAAGATATTAACCATGAATTTGAGGTCTAAACACTACACAATATTAGAAATGAATCTGATACCTAATTACAACGCAATAATACTGTCGTTAATAAATATCCTACTACACATTTATGGATACCAAACTAGAACAGCATCAAACCGGCAACACCCCATACGATCAATACAGAAAATTCTTTCACCATATAACATATATCCACATAACACTACAACAAATACATATCCACACTTACCACCGTATCAAACACTTAATATTTTTCTCTTCACAAAATACTTCACTAAAATCCCTACACGATCACTACCGATGTCTAGTTGGTGAATGACACTATACGGTGTCTGCCTCTGAAAGGGGGTAGAAATATTGTCTGCTAAGTTTCGTGGAGTTCAGCCATTGGCCAGGTTAAACCACGTGGTACAACTTTGGCTATTCTGATTGGCCAACGTCATCACGCAGGCCCTGCTGCTATTGGTACACGTCTTCCAACTCTAGCACCTCACAATAGTCAAATTATGGATTTTCATTTCTATTTTTGTTCCATAGACAACCATTATTATAACATGAAAATAATATGTACTTTTATGATGCTTCTATTTGTTACAAAAGGATATAAGTAATTTAATAAATAAAGTTTATATAGATCGTAATTACGCTTTGTAGATACATTTCTTCCAGTAAGTGGCTTTCTTTCAGCCTCCGAGGAAGTGACGTCATGTATCTGAGTATGAGAGAACGCTGAACCATCGGGAACATCCACTTCTACATCAACTAGAGAAAGGTTTGTACGTCTTTTCCTGTTGCATCATTTACTCGTCATCAATGATACATTTTTTAGTCTTATGCCACGTGTGTACTTATGCGAAAGGTGTTCTCATGGTCGATGAACTACGATACAGAAGCACCATCATTTTGTTGCTAGGTGGGTAGGTTTGCGTTTCACGTGTTCCCATGGCTGATTCACGTGGAGGCTAAGTTTCTAGAGTTTTCCGGTTCTTTTTAAATATTGTTGTGGATTTCAATTTCCTTTCACCGCAGATTGATTTTTCGTAAGTATTTTTCTCTGATTAATGTAATTGATTTAGGAAAGGAAAATTGCATAAATCTTTGACCATTTTTATACAAAGAAACCGGCTTCTTCCAGCACTGCACTCTTATTTTGTCCTCGAAAACCCGAAACCTTGTTAGATTAACTATTTCACTGGCTTTAGTATTATTAAAAATATTTTCCAGTGCAGATTTGATTGATATACTTTGATACTTTTAACATTTCTGCTTTTAGTAGTGTATTATCGGAAATTCGATAACGATTGGGGTATTAAGTTTTAGCTAATTTTATCAGGTTAGAATGTTAGTGACATGTGTAGTTAAATGGTAAGCTTTGAAATAGTTTATTCATATGGTCACTAGTGGGTAGGCCGGGATGTGGTATGTGCTAATATTAAAACTTTGCCCGTCCATGTGCCGGCATCTAACTGTAGAATCTATTGTTATACTCGAGAAATATTATTTCTCCCTGTATAGAATGGTCTTTTATTTGAATATTTTATTTTTGTATATATATTTCTTGAGGAAACTTCTGCTTCGCGTTGATCACGTGAGAATCTACAGACACTTGATAGGAATGAATATAAATTATATTAACCGACATGGTACTCTTCAGTATGAACCACACATGTACATCATCATGGACACTACCAAGTCTATAACTCTGCCTTAATATCGTGAGGATTGGGAATATAGGGATATAATAATTCAGACCCGCCATATTGTGCCGTCTTCCACCTCGTGGCCTCGGGCTGTGACGAATTTGGAAGATTTATCTTTTGGCTCCAGAAATAATAATTTGCATCTCAGGATTAAGGAAAGTCAAAGAGTTTATCATACAAGAATAGTGGTAGATTGCAAACCGTACGGACGTGGCTGGAATGGCGTCGTCACTACAAATGCGGCATTATATAAGGAACAGTTTTCCCCCCCCGAGGCTGGTTATCATGGCGAGTTTTAATGTACTTGATGATCAAGGGAAGCACGTTGATATTTTGGGATTGCAAGTGTTATAGCAATTAGAAAGTTGATGGAAGTAGTACTACTGCATGACAGAATTAAGTAACGTGAATTAAGTTAGCATAAATGCATTTTGAGTAGTCTAATATCTGTGTTGGCTTGTTACAATCACCACCACCAATTCTATTAAGCAAGCTGGGTCAGGAGGGCAACGCTTATTTTGTCGACAAGTTGCATCAGTTGGCCGTACGTATACGTGATCTTGTCTTTTGTCTCCTGTTGTGTATATGTTAGAATAAT